>NC_084889.1:13043260-13155760 GCF_958979055.1 Alnus glutinosa | reverse complement strand
ATATTTGTTAAGCATGAATAAAAGTGATACCCTTTTTGCCTTAATTCATTATGATGTATGGGGACCATCTCCCGTATCTACTATATCTGGTGTACGTTTGTTTGTGACATTTGTTGATGATTGCAGCCGCATGACTTGGCTATATTTGCTGAAACATAAGGATGAAGTGTTTAAGGTTTTTCAGTCCTTTCATGCTATGGTTCAAACCTAGTTCTCCACTCAAATCCGAGTTCTTCTAACAATGGTGGTGAATATGTTTATGTGACTATGGATGTCACCTTTCTGGAGTTTGCATCACTCTACCCTTCCTCGGCATCCACTACATCTATTTAGGGGGAAACACTAGATGAAGAGTTGAAGTGGCGAACCTTTGAATGGCTTGAAGATCAAAATGAAACACCTATAATTGAGCCCACATGAGAAGAACCTCTGGAAACTAAGCATACACCATCAGGAGAAGAACCAGAATCCCCCCTCTCTTAGTGCCCGCAGGTCCATCTCCGAAGAATATTCCTAAGGTAAGTAATATCAACCCACCCTCATCTATAAATGACATAGATACTTCCTTTGGGTATAACTTACCTTTCAAGCATAACTGGGGCAAGCCATCAAACAGATATTCCCTAGACATCGACGAAAGAAGGTCGAGGTATCCAATTGCCAACTATGTCTCCACCGAAAAGTTACCGAAGCCTCTCAAGACATTTTCACATGAGCTTTCCGCATGTCATATTCCTTCAAGAAGCATTAATGGATCCCAAGTGGACCAGAGCAATAAAGGAAGAAATGAGGGCATTACTAAAGAATCAAACATGGACCTTGGCTCCATGACCACTAGGGAAAGTATGGCTATTCCCAAAGTAATTCAGATCATACATTATTTCTGAAGCATCGACAGGGCAAGGTAACAACTTTAATTATATATGTCGATGATATGATCATCATAGGGGATGATATAGAGGAAATTGCTAAGCTTTAAAAACAATTGGCAACCGAATTTGAGATAAAAAAAAATATTGGAGGACTTAAATATTTCCTAGGAATAGAAGTTGCTAGATCAAAATAAGGCATATTTCTTTCCCAACAAAAATATATATTAGATTTACTATGTGAGGTTGGAATGCTGGATTGTAAGCCAGCAGACACTTCAATTATTCAGAATCATAAGCTTGGAGAATATCCAAGCCAAATGCCAACTGACAAAGGAAGATACCAAAGGTTAGTTGGGAAACTTATTTACCTCTCGCAAACCCTCCCTGATATTGTGTATGCAATGAGTGTGGTAAGTCAATTTATACACCAACCTAGTAAGGATCATATGGAAGCAAGATCCACCTCAGGTTACTTCATGTTTGTTAGGGAGAATCTGGTTACATGGAGTAAGAAGCAAAAGGTGGTGGCATTGTCAAGTGCTGAAGCAGAGTTCTGTGGAATGGCTAGAGGACTCTGTGAACTTCTATGGCTCAGAAGACTTCTAACTAAAATTGGTTTTGCTCCTTCCTCTGAGATGGATCTTTTCTGTGATAATAAGGCAGCCATCACTATTGCTCACAATCCTATTTAGCATGATTACACTAAACACGTAGAGATTGATAGACACTTTATTAAAGAAAATCTTGAAGCTAAAATAATTCAGTTGCCATTTGTGAAGTCCGAAGACCAACTGGCATATATTATTACAAAGGCCGTATTAAGCAAAGATTTCTACAACTCACGAGACAAGTTGCACATTGAAGAATTGGATGCTTCCACTTCAGGGGGAGTGTTGGCATGAGTTGTCAATTATGGAACAAATCAGAGAGATTATAGGAATAGTTGTCAACCTTGATTCTAACCCTAAAATTTGTGTATCCAAGAATAGAATATCAAATCCCTCTATATATGTACATCTTATTTTTGTAAATTATACAACAGAAAATTCAATGAAATAAAAGTTGACACATATGATGATGATTTTCATGGTAGTGATTTATGCGACTTTTGTATAGAGCATGGATTGTGGTTCAGCTGGATTATGACAATGTGCTTTTACTCTTATAAAAATTAGGGATAATTACACTTAACCCCCCTGATTTATCCACGGTGTGGCGATTTACCCTCCAATGTACCAAAATTGGTACATGACCCCCCCCCCCCCGAACTTGCCAACGTGTGGCAAAATCAACCTTCCGTCCAATCGACCGTTTGTTTGAACGGAAAATCGGTTACATGCAAGTCACGTGACTTAGGGAGGGTCTCTGTCTTAAACGGTCACGTGACTTGCACGTGACCGATTTTTCGTCCAAACGAACGGTCGATTTGACGGAAGGTTGATTTTGCCACACGTTGGCAAGTTCGGGGGGGTCATGTACCAATTTTGGTACATTGGGGGGTAAATCGCCACACCGTGGATAAATCAGGGGGGTTAAGTGTAATTATCCCTAAAAATTAATTTTGAGGATTTTCGGTTGAGAATTCTTGTGCAAGTGTCATTTTGTTTGATCTTAATCTACAGTTTTGTCTGATGGATGTAACCTTGTCATTTTTGTGTCAAACTAAATTTGCAAATGAATGTGCCCATGATGCTTAAGGAGTTGACTTTTCCTTTTTGCCCTTTGTATGGCTTGATCTTTTGAAACAAACTTATTTTTATAGCTTGGTCTGTTTTGTTCTCAAGTGAAAACTGAAGCTGTTGTAAAAGTAATTTGAAAAACAAAGACCTCTAAGTGTGTGTGTGTGTGTGATCAACCAATCAACCAAAATATAAATGCAGAAAATAAATAAGATAGATATTTTGGTGACGAAGTAGAAACTCTTTGTATCAAAGAGAAAAACAACTCTGGGGCAGCTAAACCCAGGAAATCTACTATTCAGAAGAAATAACTAGTTACAAAGCAGTCGTACTCAAATATCCCCATGCAGTGGTTATACCTTGAACTCTGACACGTACCTATACGTGAATGCCTCTCAACCAGTTCTCCTGTCTGAAGAGTTCTTCAGTGGACTCCTTTAGCTTAGAGCTCCTCTCAAAGCTAGACTTCAAAGTGTTAATCAAATCACACAAATACTCTAAGAGAGCTAGCAAATATTACAATATCTGCCTAAACACCATCTCTTAGCACTATAGAATTCTACACTGGATTCCTTACAAAAACAATGCCTACAAGCCCCTTTAAATAGGCTTCAGAAATCCTAAATCAACACTGACAAGGATTTCCCTAGGCGGCATCCAGACAGGTATATGGGCGTCCAAACGTCAAACAACAATCTTTAGGATTTTACTGAACACGCGTCCGGACGTCTCTCCCTAGCATCTGGACGGTTGCATAAGTTCTTCATCACTTTGTTGTTCAGACACATCATCGAACAAGTGCTCTCTGTGGGTCTTGTCCGCTGGGCCGTCTGGACATCTATGCAAACAGGAACTCTCTATGGTTGGTATCTGCTGAGTTGTTCGGACACTTCATCGATTGGAGGGCGTCCGGACGCTTCCTCTAGCCGTCTGGACGGTCATAATGGAAACCGCCTTTATTGACCTGTAAGCGCGTCCTAACTTTCCTTGTCTCAAGAAATTGCCTTCCTTGAGTAATTTGATGCAGATCTTGCCATATTAAGCCCTTTCCATGCTGGAGAAATGATTCTGCAATATTCCGAAAAGTCCTTTGAATTATGGTGTTCATGTTTCAGCAATGTCTTGATATGACAATGATTTTGTCAACAGAATGCAGCCAATAAAACCAACAAACTTCCCCTTTGGGCATTCTGAGACAAAAACACTTAACCGGTCAAAAATTGAAAATACTCCCCCTTTTTGTTTCAAAAAGACAAAGGGTAAACAGAGTATTTACAAACCATAGAATAAAAATACTTACATCCAAAAATTACTTTAATGTAATAAAAGAGCCCAAAAGGAAACAACTTGTGTAACACCCCAAATTTGAGCCTGCAAATTCGTAAACAAAAAACTCCAGTTTCCACGTGACATTACTACATCAGAGATAGAACTCTCGCAGCGGAATATATTTTTTCTAAAGTCTTAGGAAGTGATAGCATAACCCATTGAAACTGACTGAAATACCTCGATACATTTATTAAAATTTACTTAGGTTTATCTTTACATGCCATATGCACACTAGGTGCATCAAAATTAGTGTCACAAATGGCACATAAGCATATAACATAAAACATACCAAGCATAACATCATTATACGTATTTACATGCCACAAAATAAAACATACATAAATACAACTAACTAAGCTAACACATAATAGTTCGATAATGGTTTCGAAAACCATCAAAACTGGCATATGGGTCCATGCCTTCATCCTCTAGATCTGCATCAGTAACTATGCAAATATAAAGTCATTATATTTACATAGACAAACAAGTGAGTCATCCAATTTCATAACTAAGTTACCATCAGATTAATAGCAATTCATAAAGAATACAAATGCAATGATTGTATAGATATGTATTGTAGTGACCATTTAATTTGTGTTTTATGATCATCTTTCTTTAGACCTCTCGTTCTTATGTTATCTGAACCCGTTCACGTCCGTGAAGCCTCTCACTTTGAAGTCTTCCTTGTTTTTACTAGAATCCTACCTGTCTTAGTATTAGTTATATATTAGGACTTGGAACACCTCTGGGTCCACTGATTAGCCTTTCTTCCCCTTGCTACTACATCAGCTTTGTTGATAGCTATCTTCTCAACCATTTTATTACTTGAACACAACATGAAATTCATGAACAATCATCCAAGCAATAAACAGATATAATACAATCCTAATGAAAAATAGAATCACCCTCAGTAAGAACATCCATACTTACACTCTTCTCCTTGTAGTTCCTTAGATTTCTTTTCTGCATATAAATCCATCCATACAATAATATATATATATATATATATATCAAACAAATCATTGTTTATAGACCCTCATCTCTTTATATTTATTATTATCCATCACTTCATTATGCTAAGACGATCACTTATAACAATCTTAAAACCTAGGTTCATGATTTGATAACGAGGTTATATGACGAATATCATCAAATATGAACTTGAAGGATTAAAATATATCATAAAGACAATAAGAGTAAATACGATCAACTCATGAAAGTCATGAGGACAATGAAATATAAAAGGAAATATAAATACGATTAACTCATGAAAGTCATAAGATCAGTCATGAGGACAATGAAATATACGATCAACTCATAAAAGTCATAAGATCAGTCATGAGGACAATGAAATGTATATACGAAATATAAACACGATCAACTCATGAAAGCCATAAGATCAGTCATGCAGACAATGAAATGTAAATACGAAATATAAATACAATCAACTCATGAAAGTCATAAGATCAGTCATGAGGACAATAAAATGTAAAAGGAAATATAAATACAATTAACTTTTGAAAGTTATAAGATCAGTCATGAGGACAATGAAATGTAAAAGCAGTTTATATTACTTTTTACTTTAATTATTTTATCTCTTAAGCTTATTATGTCTTTAAATAACTCATAAAAAAAGTAATGAAATCAAATAGTAAGAAAGAGATGGCAAGTGGATCATAAGATATTCCTTTGAAAGTTTCACGTTCAAACTATATCTTTTGAGTTTTCTGACTTGATATAGTGGAAGTGAATTAAACACTTTCTTAGGAATATCTAAGAAGTCACTCCATACATCAAGATCACTTACCATTCTGATTTGGAGAGAAAAGCTTCAAGAACACCCAAGTGGCCGTGTGATAGAAGCAGGGAAAAAGGAAGAGAAAACCAAGGCAAAAGCTTTCATGAAAGTTGTCTATGATTTGTGTGGAAAAACAAAGACCCTTGCATGCTTATTTATAGAAGACAAGTAGGCGTATAAGGTGCAAAATATAATAAAATTATAAGCTTATTAGATAAGTTCTTGCAAACTAGTCATTTCTTTATTATCTATTTGAATTTAGAATTTTCGTCCAAATAGATGGCAGCTTACTCCGAGCAATTTTTCGATGGTCAAACTTACTCCAATTGACGTAAAATTTTGAGGTAGATAGAGGACTTCAAGACAAACACTTTCTCTTTTTGGTTCGACTCATTTCGAGTTCGTTTTGACTTAGTTTCGATCCAGCCAAAGTTTCAGTCTACTTTGACAAGTTAAACCAAAATATCTTTAAACCACTTTCTGCGTTGACATTTGCTTTACTGATTTTTCTTTCTTTTCATGACTACTCTTGTAATATTATTGAGATCTTTTATTCCTTCATCATTACTCTTGATTCTTACACAAAAATGTTCTAGAAGCATGGTGATATTTTTCTTTGACAGTTTTTCGTTTAATTCGATAGTTAGGTCATTTAAGCATTGGTTTTGGGTCAAAAAAGTCAATTGTTACCAAATTGAATTATAACTTCACAGGATTCAAGTATTAACTATAATATTATACTCAGACATTATAAGGCCTAAAAACATATTTAACGTGTTCAAATTTAGAAGTCAAAGATCAACAAAAAGTGTTACTTGGCTCTTAAATAGTCAAGTAAAATTCTAAAAAGTCAACCAGTGGACTTTTCGCCAAATTTTAACTTATGATACATCCTTCTTTTGTGAGCACAACCGTCTTTGAATCAACTAAATCTGAGTTCGTTGGACCTATTTTTGGTTCAGTCAAAGTTTAAAGCTTAAATGTTACTTTTTGGTCTTAAAAGTTAAGGTTTGATGTTTAAGTTTTCAAAAGAACTTTAGGTTTGCTTATAAAAACTTATGGATATTGTTTCTTCAACAACATCGATGATTTCTTAAGGGCTTGAATTTATTGGGCATTACAACTTGCTGAAAACAAAGAAAACAAGGTTAGTCTTTCACAAGTAAATCAACACACGCATGTATCTAAAACTGAGAAATTAGTTAGATAGCAAATCAAAAATTTGCAGACATATAATTGAGAGTTAAGTAATTTATAAACTAAAGTTTCTTTGTAGATAGAAAATTTAAACAATTTACTCAACTCATGCAATGCGTGTCGTGTGTAAAAGCTTTCTCAGTAAGGCAAGATGTTCACTGATAAGGTTTTAAAACAATTGAATTTTCTATATGAGAAAAAAATTTATGTTTGATGAGCCAAAAGTCAAACTTTATCTTACTAGGGCCTAACCACCCTCATCTGATACACTCCCTCTTAGAAGTAACACTTTTTCTTTTACTTAGTCCGTTAGTGATCGTCTATTTTTGCAATGATTTGGTCACTGACTCTTTTTATAGGGACATGTGCAAGAATTTATTTAACAGCACATTCAGTAGTGGATCTTTTTATATCCAAATTTTTTGAGAATTTTAAAAGCTTCTTATTGTTTGTACTGCAACCTAAAAAGAATGTCAGAATTTTTAGGTTCTAGGTTCAACTAGCGAGTTGGTCAATTTGACCATTTTTTCAAAAAAAATCTCTTTTATAAGAATTTCCAGAAGTTAAAAATCAGAGAGAAAAAAAAAAAAATACCTTAGGGGGGCTTTGAATAGTACACAAATTCATCGCATTAGAAGAATAAACTATCTAGCATTTAGATGCAGCAGATATCAATCTAGGAATCTCAAGAATATGTTAGAATATTTCATCAAAGCACAAAAACTGTGATATCATTTAAAGAAACATGTAATAGCTAAAAATCTTAGTAAAAGAATAAGTTGCATCTCTCCCCATATATTTATTTATTTATTTTATATATATTTAAAAAAAGTGCACACAAAAGAAACAAAAACATGCCTTTAAGTGAAGATAAAATCTAATTCTCTACCAAAAAAAAGGTCATTTATTGACGTGGCTACAGTAAATGGACCCTTGCCACGTCACTAAATAGTAATGTGGCAAAGAAAGGCAAGCCACTAATTTTTTTTATTTATTTTTTATTTTTTATTTTTTTAGTGACGTGCCATCTTTGCCATGTCACTAAATACTGATGTGGCATAATTGCCATGTCTCTATATAGTGACGTGGTATTGATGACACGTCAATATTTGGTGACATAGCAACTATGCCACGTCAGTATATATTTTTGTGAATATAATTTATTAAAAATAATCATAAAATTAAATTATTAGTGACGGGCATAGCACGTGTTGGGAACCACTTAAAGACAGCTAGGGAAGTGGAAGACAGTTGGATGGCATAGCTAGTGTGCACGTGTGTCTCAGTGTTTTGGGTCTTGTGTTTCAAGTTCTGTTATGAGTCTTGTTTATCATGTTTGTTGGTATTTCAGTAGATAGAGTTAGTTATGTTTCTTTCCTAAAAACTTGCCACTTCTCCTATGAAGATGGAACTTGGTTACTGCATATGTTAGTGGTATTAGTGGTTTGCGCAATTGCAGATAGGCTATTACGCATGTTTAAGTTGTGGGATCTTTTCAATTGTAATCCTGCTAGTATTTAAACTAGCCTCAGTATCAATGAAAGCAATAGAACGAATTCCATCAAAAACACAAGGAGGATTGACCCCTCGAAGAGTCATAAACTATCCTATTTTTATCCCTTTCACTTTTAGCAAATTAGGCTCATAGCAAGTGGTATCAGAGCCGTGTTCCTGGGACTATGGTGGAGGGAACCTATTACACTCAACTGGCTGAGTCAATAGCAGCCAACCAGCAGCACACAGCGAACATGAGGAGACGTTGAAGCAGCACAGAACTCTTGGAGGCTATTAGGGAGCAGATAGCTAGCCTCACCTCCAGTGTTGCTGCTATTTCGAACAATATGGTTGTGAATAGCCATACATTCAACCAACACACTTTCGAGAAGGGGAGTTGCAGTAAGGAGAATCAAGGAGGGATGGATCCGGAGGCTAACACAGAAAAGAGTGGGGAGAACAATGGCCATTATAGAACTGAGCTGCCGAGCAATAATCAAGGAGGGCTTCAAACTCGGACCTTGAAGTTAGACTTCCCGAGGTTTGATGGGACTGATCCAATGAACTGGATTCTCAAAGCTCAACAGTTCTACAACTACAACCGTACTCCGGATCAACAAAAGGTATCTTTTGCTGCCTTCCACATGGAAGGGAAAGCTCTCATATGGTATAATTGGTTGATGGATTCAGGGTATGCAGGAGGATGGGAGGAATTTGTAAGTGCCCTAAAAACCAGATTTGCACCTTTAGCCTTTGATGACCCAGTAGGAATCTTCACCAACTCAAACAAACCTCAACCGTAGAAGATTTCCAAACCCAATTTGAAATTCTGTCTAACCGAATCCAAGGGCTTATTGAAGAATTCAAGGTTAGTACCTTCTTAAGTGGCCTAAGAGAGGAGATTAGGATCATTGTTACCATGCTCAAACCAAGGGACATAGCCACAGCCTTTGGATTAGCAAGGTTACAAGAAGAAGAGGTGAAGTTGAGAAGTAGGGACCAGAAATACCAAACCTGGGGAACAAATTCTTCAGGATATTCCAAACTAGCCACAACCTCGAATACACCAAGACTCCCTACACCACCTCCACTAGAAACCCGAAACACTACCCCAACCTACAACAACTTCAACCGAAAGCCTAGCATCCCTATCAAGCGATTAACCCCAGCCCAAATGCAAGAGCGAAGAGAGAATGGACTGTGCTACAATTGTGATGAGAAGTTTCAACCAGGCCACAGGTGCAGCCGGCCCAGGTTGTTTTTACTGGAAGGAGTTGATTTGAATGATCCAGAGGAGATAAGAGTTGAGGAAGTATTACTGGAAGAAGAAGCTGAAGCTGAAATTGAACCACAGGAGGCTGAGCTGTTAGGCATCTCCTTACATGCATTGGCAGGGGCTGCTACACCAAGAACCATGAGGGTGATGGGAAAGATAGGAGAGCAACTTGTGGTGGTTCTCATTGATACAGGGAGCACCCACAGTTTTGTGGACCAGAATTTGGCTAGGAGGATTTGACTGCCAGTTGAAAAGATGAGCCAAGTGAATGTCATGATAGCCAATGGGGATTATGTTCCCTGCAAAGGATGTTGTATGGCTGTGTCATTCTACTTGCAAGGAATGGAGTTCAAGGCAAATCTGCACCTCTTGACTTTGGGGGGATGTGATGTAGTGTTAGGAGTGGATTGGTTAGGTACACTGAGTCCCATCCTTTGGGATTTCATTAACCTTACCATGAAATTCAAACACCATAAGCAAGAAGTGCTATTGCAAGGGCTCATTCCAGCTGCTACCAACCTAGAAGAAGAGAAGGAGCTTCCACAGAAAACTGGGGCTGAGTTCAAGGGGGTATGGCTTCAAGTACTAGGAGCAGAAACACCAAAACTCCAGAGGCTCCAACATCCAGCCATTGCAGAATTATTGAAGGGATACACGGGGCTGTTCTAGGAACCCTCAGACCTGCCTCCCCACAGGAGCTTTGACCACCGAATCCCACTAACCGAAGGTTCACCACCGACATGTCTGAGGCCTTACCGATATCCTTACTACCAAAAGGAGGAGATAGAAAAGCTTGTTCGGGAAATGCTTGCAATAGGAGTCATAAGGCCGAGCCAAAGCCCCTACTCCTCCCCAGTTCTGCTTGTGAGGAAGGCTGATGGAAGTTGAAGGCTATGTGTGGACTACTGAGCACTGAATCAGAATACAATCAAAGATAAGTACCCCATACCCAACATAGATGAACTTTTGGATGAATTATATGGGTCGGTGATTTTTTCCAAGCTAGATCTTAGGTCTGGCTATCACCAAATTAGAATGCATGATGCTGATGTGCCTAAAACTGCCTTTAGGACAAATGAGAGGCATTATGAATTTCTAGTTTTGCCCTTCGGACTAACCAATGCTCCCTCAACCTTCCAAGGTCTTATGAATGACATTTTTAGACCCTACCTTAGGAAGCGTGTACTAGTTTTCTTTGATGATATACTGATATACAGTAAGAACTTGCAAGACCATTTCAAGCATTTGAAAATTGTATTAGAACTCCTCCAACAACATTAGTTGTATGCTAAGTTGTCTAAGTGTCACTTTGGGTGTCAAGAGGTAGAGTACTTAGGGCATGTTATTTCTGAAGATGAAGGCTGACCCTAACAAAATTGATGCTATGCTTACCTAGGCTTAACCGGATATTATAGGAAGTTTGTGAAAGGGTATGGAGGAATTGCAGCCCCCCTGACTAATCTTCTAAAAAAGAATTCATTTGCTTGGAATGAAAAGGCAGAAAAGACATTTAACCAACTCAAAGAAGCTATGACAACTCCTCCAGTCCTAGGTTTACCTGACTTTACCAAAGCCTTTATTGTGGAGTGTGATTTATTTGGGGAAGGTATAGGGGCAGTGCTCATGCAAACTGGGCATCCATTGGCTTATCTCAGCCAGGGACTTAAGGGGAAAAGTTTACACTTGTCTACCTATGAAAAGGAGTTATTGGCTTTAGTTATGGCTGTAAGGAAATGGAGGCATTACTTGTTGGGGCACAGTTTTAAGGTCAGGACAGATCAACAGGCTGTAAAATATTTGTTGGAGCAGAGGATTGGAACACCTGCTCAGCAAAAATGGGTGTCCAAACTCCTTGGATTTGATTTCATAGTGGAATACAAAAGAGGAAGGGAGAATAAGGCTGCGGATGCACTGTCAAGAAGAGATGCATGGCAGGACACAGCTGAAGACTCCTCATCCACTGATTTAGACCAAACAGGACAGGAAGCAATGAATAATCAGGCCATCAGTACCATTCAACCAACTTGGGTAAGGGAGCTAACCATAAGTTATGCAGGAAATCCAGAGTTGCAGCAACTTATTCATCGATTCCAACAAGGGGCCTTAGATCCAATGAAGTACCAGCTCCACAATGACCTTCTGTTCTATAAGGGGCGGATCCACTTAGGCACTCTCAAGCCTTTCCAGCAGCAAATCATGCAACAGTTTCATAGCAGCCCATTAGCCGGACACATGGGTGAACAGAAAACTTACTCAAGGTTGAAGAAGGAGTTCTACTGGCCTGGCATGCGAGAGGAGATAAGAAGTTTTATCAAAGATTGTGAGGTTTGCCAAAGAAACAAAACGGAGACAATCCACCTGGCAAGACTTCTGTAGCCACTTCCAATTCCAGATCAGAATGGGATTGAGGTTAGTATTGATTTTGTTGAAGGATTACCCCCATCTCAGGGGAAGGATTTTGTCTTTGTAGTTGTTGACAGGTTGAGCAAATATGCTCACTTTATTTCCCTGAGCCATCCATATACAACAACTTCAGTAGCCAGACTATTCACTGACAATATCTTCAAGCTACATGGAATTCCTAAAACAATTGTCAGTGATCGAGATCCAGCTTTACCAGCCAGTTTTGGAAGGAACTCTTCAGGGTTACAAACACTAAGCTGCTGATGAGCTCTGCATATCACCCCCAAACAGATGGCCAAACCGAAGTGATGAACAAAGGCTTGGAGGGGTACCTTAGAAGCTTTACTGGAGACCAGCCGCTTGACTGGGTACGTTGGCTATCATTAGCCGAATGGGCATATAACACCTCTGTACACACCTCAACCAAGTTAACTCCCTTTGAGGCCGTGTATGGACACCCACCACCTCGCATAATGCCCTTTGAGCATGGAACAACGAAGGTAAAGGCTGTAGAAGAGGAATTGAAGAGTCGAGATTTTATCCTAAAGCTCCTTCAAGAAAATCTCCAAGAAGCACAGACTCACATGAAGTATTTTGAAGACAACCATCAAACTTTCAGAGAATTCAATGTGGGCGATTGGGTCTTCCTTCGTCTCCGTCCTTATCGCCAAATGTCAATGGCCTTCCGCAAGAATCTCAAATTATCTCCACGATATTACGGCCCTTTTCAGGTGATCCAGAAAATAGGAGAAGTTGCTCACAAGCTAGACCTTCCTTCAAGCTCTCAAATTTTTCCAGTATTCCATGTCTCCCAGTTCAAGCAGAAATTGGGCAAGCAAATCATGCCCCTACCTCATCTTCCAGCAGTTACTTCGGAAGGAACACTAGCTCTAGAACCCCAAGCTATCTTAGTGCGCCGCCTCAAGAAGAAAAGGAGTTGTACCGGAGCAAAAGTGTTGGTGCAATGGAAGGAGACTTCAGAACAGGACGCCACTTGGTAAGATTTAGAAGACCTCAGGGCCTCCTTTCCTGACCTTGTGGACAAGGTCCTTTGATCGGTGAGGCTGTGTTATGCGCACAAGTGTCTAATGCTTGGGAATGTTTAGATAGTTCAGGTGCTAGACATGTGGGGCCTTTCTAACTCATGTACATGGACATGTGTTGGGAACCACTCAAAGACAGCTAGGGAAGTGGAAAACAGTTGGATGGCATAGCTAGTGTGCACGTGTGTCTCAGTGTTTTGGGTCGGGTGTTTCAAGTTCTGTTATGAGTCTTGTTTATCATGTTTGTTGGTATTTCAGTATATAGAGTCAGTTATGTTTCTTTCCTAAAAACCTACCACTTCTCCTACGAAGATGGAACTTGGTTACTGCATATGTTAGTGGTGTTAGTGGTTTGCGCAACTGCAGATAGGTTATTAAGCATGTTTGAGTCGTGGGATCTTTTCAGTTGTAATCCTGCTAGTATTTAAACTAGCCTCAGTATCAATGAAAGCAACAGAACGAATTCCATCAAAAATACAAGGAGGATTGACCCCTCGAAGAGTCATAAACTATCCTATTTTTATCCCTTTCACTTTTAGCAAATTAGGCTCATAGCACCTAGTTGCAGGAAAAGGACAATAGCCAAGATAATGACTTTTGAGCATCCTGACTAAAGCATTTCAAATTCTAGTACCAGGTGCTTCATTAGTTTGCCCATCCAGATTTGGAGCTCCATTATTTACTGTGTACTAGAAGTTATCATTTATTTGAAGGGCCTCATTTCATTGCCTTTTTTTGATGCTAAATTAAAGGTTGCAAATCCATTCAAGATGATCATATTGGAGAATCACACAGAGATGATTGGGGGGGGGGGGGGGGGGGGTGTTGTCATGAGCCATCAGTGATGATGGCAGGCGCGAAAAAGGCAGGGGCAGCGGTGCAAATCGGCTGGGCAAAGCAAAAGTGAAAGGAAGAAAGAAATTAGGGCAAAAGAGAGAAAATGGCAGAAATATCCTTGGATTAGCCATGTATCCTTAGGGCAAAAGCGTAGGGTTTTTTTTTTAATAAATTAACAAACCCGGTCCCGGGTACCAGGTTATAACTGGGTTTTTCAAAACCAATACCCAGGCCCAGGTCCCGGTTTTATATAACCGGGTACCTACCCGGTTCCGGGTTTTCCGGGTCCTGTTATTGCCCGGATCCGGTTCCGGTCCGGATTTACACCCTTAATCCCTTGTTCTTAAAAATTGAGACCTTCGTTAGGAAGAAATAGACTTTTCAGTCGATGCCTTTTGCATCCAGATTTATGGACTACTCTTTGTATGTTTTACAATCTTTACATAACTTAAGTAGAATCTCGAATTAAACCAACAACAACATGCTGCAGATTTTAAAAATAAGAGAAAAATAAATAAATAAAAGGCAACAAGAATGTACAAAATCAGTTGGATCCAAATGTTTTTACACCATTTACAAGGCCTACCAATGAGAGAGCCTCAACTTAATTTCTAATTTTGATGACTAGTTTACAAGATGGGGAAATGGTTGGGCAGGAAAGAGTGAAATAGGAAATTGGTTCACACGAACAATTTTAATTTGGTTCTCCACATGTCTGCAATCACATTCTTTGGTGCCGGGTCATCTGGTCGTTTGTCTCACTGTCCCGAGGTGAAGTGCAACCATCCATTCCAGAATCCAACAAGTGTAGTTTTCAAGCGATAAGGAAGTTTCCCAATAATTGACCACTTTTGCGAACATCAATAAATCCCAAGTTTAAGAGTTACAATCACATAAATTAAGTGTTCCCCAGTCTATCAATAATGATTCAATAGGAGTCATTAGTCATGTCTTTCTTGTATGTACGCTACAATTTTGAGGCCCCCTCAAAATGCCTATATTTGTTGGCCACTTTACAAGCATAAAATTAAAGCATAACTTAACCACAGAAAAAGGAGATTCTACCAATAATCAAAAGACAAACTTGGCCCTCTTATGTCACTCTAAAGACATAGGAACCATAAAATCTAAGGATGTCAATCAAAGGCAACTTAAGACAATGACAACTTCTTTCACATCTTTATATGAAACATTGATCACCCACCATGTCCAAATCTCTAAAATAACAAGTATCTAATGTGACAATATTCACCAAAAACTCTTATATATTGGTCAAAGATATGCTCTTTATTTATTTTATACATACAAGATATATATTACACAGCTTCAATTGTAAAAAGTGCTTGAAAAGCAATGATTTCAGTGCCCTTTTTAAATAGTTTTAACGAGCAGTTCTATTCTTAACAACACTTATGCAAAACAATTTAAAAAATCTCCCAATAGCATTTATAGAAATCTGATATTGCGAAGTTCAAAAAAAGGAAAAGATTATGGAAAGTTCACAGAAATGCCAACACAGGTCTTGAATCTTCTTATTCAAAGGCTATCCATAAATCATCTTCAGCAAAAACTTTATAATTGCAATATCACCTAAAGAACCTAACTATTAGTTAATCAGAATTTGTTTGCTCATGTTGGACTGGGGCTATTAATTATTTTATTAAATTTTGTCTATTGTTGCAAAAATCTCTCCAACATGTAATAGCCATTCTAGAACATGTCATCTGGGGCAACTTAATTCTTGCAATTCGAAGTACAGAAGATCAAGTCTTGCTCATCTATACTTAATTCATTATCTTCTCAATCATTCCAATCCAATTTCATTATAATTTCAAATTCAATCTTCAGTTTCATGAACTGTGGGCAGAGCAATACGCTATATTTATTGTTTTATAAATGTAAGGAAACGATTCAAGCTTACCATATAGCACCTTGCGGAAAACTAGCCATAGAGTCTCATATCTTGGAACTTTTCAGCAATAATACAAGATTAAAACATCAAAAAGGTTCTAGTGACCTCTAACTCTACTAAGATTCAATGAAGTTATTCAGACCTCTCCTAGCTAGCTGCAATATCTTTCAGTGTTAGTTTTTTATGTTGACAACATTCTAGATGACAAAAACACTTTATGTAATGGTTGCTATTTAAATAGGATTATAGATCTTATTCAGAATCTTCAAGTATATGGACAATGTTTATTTCAAGCCGTGTGCCTTATCACAAGTTTCTAGAAGATGTCCATGAAGATTCCATGCAAAATTCCAAGTTAGATAGCCGGTTCCTGTGCAACTATCCGGACGGGCCTTTGAAGGCTCCTGGACGCCCCGTAGTGTCTAGAAGCTTCAGCAATGAAGACGTCCGGATGTCATGGCAACACTGTCCGAACGCTAGGTCAAGCTTCTCTAATTTCTACACGGAGTTGGATTTCAATCGACACTATTTGGAAAGTTTCTGCAAGACATCCGGACGACGTGGCAACACGTCCGGACGCTATCCAGTATTCGAGAATATTTCGGATTTCCTTTACGAGCACAGAAAGGAAAGACAGCGAAGACCATCCGGATACTCGGCTAAACCGTCCAGACGTGGACCTGTTATGGCAAAACTATGGTTGATTTTCCTTTTTGTAGGGTTTCAGACCACTGTCTTGCTATTATTTCAGTAGGGACTTTGGTTAGCTTTGGACCAAAGCCTTTTAAATTCTATAACTATTCCCTGGAAAATGATGATTTTATGGATTGGCTTGCTGATTGTTGGGGTCAAACCATTTGTGGGGTGCCTATGTTTCAGCTTTGTAGAAAACTCAAAGCTTTTAAAGCTGTATTGAAAGAGAAGACCTCAATTTGCTATGGGGATCTCAAGAGCAGGGTGAATCAGGCTAGAGCCCATCTGGACATGGCTCAACTTGATGTTTTGGAATCAAATGGTAGAGCTGATTGCTTGCTAAAGGAAAGAAAGTGCCTTCATGCCTATGTATCCATTACAAAGGTTGAAGAAGCTTTCTTGAAGTAAAAAGCTCAGAATCAATGGCTGCATTTGAGGGATTAGAATAATGCTTTCTTCCACCGGATTCTTAAAGGGAGGCAAGCTAGGAATACCATTTCTTATCTTCTTGATGAGTAAGGGAATAGAGTGGAGGATATTGATAGCATCAAGGGTGTTGCAGAGGGGTTTTACAAGAAACTTTTGGGCACTAAACATATGGCGTTCACTGAGGAGCATGTAGCTCGGATTAGGTAGCTTATCTCTCCTGCTATATCAGCTGATAGAAACCTTTTGCTGGAAAAGGAAGTTATAGCTGAGGAGATAAAGGAAACTATCTTCAGCATGAAATCCAACAAAGCCCCTGGCCCTGATGGATATACTGTTGATTTTTTTTTAAGGCTACTTGGCCTGTTGTTGGAGGTGATGTGCTTGCTGCTATTAGGAGTTTCTTTGCTTCTAGTTTACTCCTAAAAGAGTTCAATGCTACCATTCTGACTTTGGTTTCGAAGAAGCCAAATCCTTCTATTATGGGGGATTTTTGGCCTATTGCTTGTTGCAATGTCATCTATAAGTGCATAACTAAGATTCTTTCTCATAGAATCCTTCCTATTCTTGATGACTTGGTAGGCAGAAACCAGTCAGCTTTCATCCCTGAGAGGAGCATTTCTGAAAATCTCCTCTTGGCTCAGGAATTGGTCCAAAACTACCACAAGAAGGCAGGCAATCCACGATGCACTATGAAGGTGGGTTTGATGAAAGCATACGACTCAGTGAACTGGGATTTTATTATCCAGTGCCTGGTCTGTTTTGGTTTTCCTACGAAATTCATAAGCTGGGTAAAGGAATGCACCACCTCTCTTAGATTTTCTATTTCTTTGAATGGGATTTTGGTTGGCTATTTTAAAGGAGAGAAGGGGCTGAGGCAAGGGTATCCCCTTTCCCCTTACCTATTTATAGCCATGGAAGTTTTCTCTAAAATCATGATAGATAGTACCAGAGCTGGTTCTGGTTTTGGTTTTCATCATAGGTGTGCTCGGCTTAGGCTCACACACTTATGTTTTGCAAATGACTTGCTCATCTTTTTTGATGCTAGTCTTACTTCTATTTCCATCATTAAGGCTAGACTTTTGGAGTTTGAGCAGCTGTCTGGGTTGCATGCTAATCCCTCAAAGAGTTCTCTCTTCTGTTCTGGAATCTCTACCAAAAGGAACGATGCTCTGTTAGCAGATTTGAAGATGAAGGAGGGTTAACTTCCTATTAGATATCTTGGAGTGCCCTTGATCTCCTCCAAACTTTCTGCTACTGATTGTAGTATTCTGCTTGATAAGATTGCCGGCCACATTAATTCTTGGACATCCAAGAACCTCTCTTTTGCAGGAAGGTTGCAGTTGCTGAATTCTGTTCTTTACAGCTTACAAGTTTACTGGTCTAGCTTGTTTATTCTTCCCAAGCAAATTATAAAAAAGATTAACTAGAAGTTTAACCGATTTCTGTGGAATGGAAAGGATGGGAGTTTTGCAAAAGCTAAAATTGCTTGGGATGAGGTTTGTTTACCAAAAAAAAAAAAAAGGATGGCTTGGGGCTGAAGAATCTGGAAATCTGGAATATATCCTTTATGATGAGGCATATTTGGAGCTAATTTGCTTGGTCCGATTCTATTTGGGTTGCCTGGGTTCAAACCTATTTGCTGAAAGGGAGGAGCTTTTGGAGTGCAAGCATCCCCCAAATTTGCTCTTGGTGTTGGAGAAAGCTTCTAAAGTGTTAGAGAGAATAAACCATTGCCACAAGTCACCAGCCAGATCAGCACTGCATGCCATTCCTCTCTGCACTACTGCACCACGCCAGATCAGCAGCACCATCTCTCTGCAACAAGTTATTCACTACATCAGCATTAACAAGTTTGCAGCAACCTCACCATCTCTACATCAGCATGTCTCCCACAATCACAAGTCACCATTGCAGTAGCGAAGCCATCCCTCTGATCAAACCGTTCCTCCTTGCCATTCCTCAACCTATACTACCTTGTAATCAGCCTTTAGCTTATCATTTTGTACTCTTTAACATTTGTTAAAGCCTATATATTAAGCTATCTTGTAATCAAGCAATGTAATGATATCAATAAAGATGTAGTCCTTGGCTTACCTGTGTTCTTCTCTTCTTCCTCTTCCCTTCTCTGTTTCTGTCTTCACTTCGTTTATTTCTATCATGGTATCAGAGCCTCAAAACCGACCAATGTCGTCCTTTCCTTCCTGAAGCTTCTCTGTGTATTTCGCCAAACACCCTAGTCTCAGCCACCCCAAACACAAACCATCTCCATCTCCATCTCCATCTCCATCTTCTACAGCAAAATGACGCCCAGAACAATCATCTCAGCCGAACATCTCCAGAAAAATAAACCACCTCTTTCGTACCACACCAGCTCCTAGTACTGTCTTTCCCTTCTCTCTCCTGTCAAAACAGCCTTTATTCTCTTTCAGACCTTTAATCAAACACCTCACCCTCACCTTGTTTTTACTTTGCCTCAACCCAATTGGCCACATCAACCCAAGAACTCAAAATGGATATAGAATCATCTATGATTCTCAGAGCCGGTTGGATGCAAAGTTGGATTCTATTCTTAAGAATGGTTTATGGTGTTGGAAGCCAGCTCGGTTTGAAGCATTGGTTGATATTCAAAGTAAGCTCCATGAAATTCTTCTTGGTATCACTGATAAGCCAATTTGGACCATTGCTAAGAAGGGTACATATATCAATATTGACACTTAGAACTTTCTAAGGAAGAAGAAGGGTACTGTGGCCTTTGGTTTGGTTTCCATATGCCATTCCAAAATAGCGTTTATTCTTTCACTTGCTATGGATAACCGATTATCTACTGGTGATAGATTACTGGCTTAGGGTTACACAGGGGACACTGTGTTTTCTGCATAAATGCCATAGAGCAGGGATCATCTCTTTTTTTCTTGTAGCTTCACCTATAGAATTTGGAGAGCTTGTATGCAGCGATGCAATCCCTTAGCTCCTTCTTAAGACTAGATAGAAATCATCAACAAAGGGTGCAGCAAATGGAAATCAAATGCTTTGGAGGGTGTTCTATGTCGGTTGATTATAAGCTCTATTATTTATGGTATTTGGCGTGCCAAAAATGAAATTAGACACAGTCGGCAACCTAGGACAGAGGAGCAGATATTCAAGGCAATATTTTGGGAAGTCCAGTCCAGGATTTCAGGAAAAGGGCGTTTCAAGAAGAATAGAGAAAATGCCAGAATTTGCCATTGCTGGAACATTGATACTAGTCTACTGATGTAATTCTTGACTAGTCCTCTCTTGTTGGCATTATTTTATTTTGTTTAGGGTCTGGTTTTCATCGGTTTGTTCTGTTGTTTCTAGTTCGGTGTGTTTTAGAGCTTGTTGCTCTTCTGTTCTATTTGTTGGTTTTGGGACAGTTTTTGTAGAGTTGTTTCTGCTATTAATATATTTCACTTATTCATCGAGAAAGGGAAAAAAAAAATGATAGTAATTAAATAAAAGAATAGAACTTCATTCATCAAAAAATTAAAAAAAAAAAAAAAAATTATTTATTCATCAAAAAAAGAAAAAAAACAAAGAATGGAACTTGGGGATTCACCTGAAGAGAGAGCTTGTGGGGCTTGAGTTTGAGAGACCCAAATGGAAGAAGAGAGTGAGAATGCGAGAGATAAACTTGGCCATGCATTTGAAGAAGTGGAGATGAAGAAATTGTGGTTTGGAGAAGCATTTTTTTCAGTTTGCTCACTGTGCGAACTGCGAACTATCGACCATGAATTTGGGTTCTCAAAGGTGAGAAGGGAAATACGGAGCTGCTGCGGAGGATAAGCCTACTCTACTCAAAGATGTCACTTTCCGGTGAAAAACAAGATAATTTTCTGTAATGTTTCGTTGGAATGGTTTCAGAGATGGAAGGTTTGCATGGAATGTAGAGGAAGCAACTGCAAGCGCTGTGCAAGAAGCATGGCGTGCCGGCGAATTTGACGAATCGTCAAATGGCCGATAGGCTTACTTTGCTTCTTAAGGTACCCCTTTGATCATAATTTTTTTACCCGTTTAGTTCATTTGTCTTTCAGTTATTGTTTGGTTACTAAGAAAATGGAGGCCAAGTATAGGAAAATTGAAATGACGGGTCTATATGTTTTGGTTTGGTTCTCGGAAATAGGAGAAAAAGTTAGTTCCATTTAGGCCAAATGGTTGTGTTGGCATCATTTAGCCGTTTCGATTTTCAAAATTGATAAATTTGATGAACATTCAAAACTTCATTTCCTTATCTTCCTGAAATATGTTGTTTGCTTTTTCCACTTCTAATATTGTGAGCAATTTTGCCCTAAATATGGTATTGTACACAGGAAGAAGGAAATCCCATAATCCAAGGTCAGTCATGCTCGAATGATTTGGGGAAAATAAGCAGTGAAAATGAATCTAAGGTTGTGTATAAAAATGCGAAGAAAGTTACGTTTAGTCCTGAGAATGAAACATTTATATTTGTAGGTTCGGGCTTGGATTCAGATTTGGATAAAGACTACACTCCGGTGAAGAAACGAGCGTGCAAGACAAGGTCTACAGTGAATCCTGTGCCGAAAAAGCAGGTTCAAGTTGTTAAAAATGCAGGGGAAATGGCAGTCTCTGGGAAACTTACGGATGGACCGGTTAGAATTGCAAGGTCTAGAGCGCAAGACGTGGTTCAAGAAGATGCGGTGCCATTTGTTCCGAAGAAGAGACCGAGAAGATGTGCAAAGGTTGAAGGTATGGAGGTGAAAGATGTTGGGGTTAGTGATAAACTGCCTCCGGATGTAGTTTTGGGTGATAATGTTGCTGGTGTTATAAATGCTCATGATATGGTAACGAGAGGTTCGAGGAAGACGAGGAATGCAAGAGGTAATGATGGGGTTGTTTTGTTGAATGAAGACAAAGGTAATGTGGGAGAAGGTGCTGAACATGAGAAAATGGCTAAACGATCAAGACGGAATGTGACGAAGGAGAAAGGATCTGCTGCACTGAGTCAGGAAATGGAGAAAGTTGAAATTGTTGGTAAGATGACAAGGTCCCAGACTCAGCTTGAGGGAAAAGCTTCTGCAGTTGCTGGTGGAACTAAAACTGTTGAGGTTCAGGAAGAATGTGAAAGGGTTCTTCAACTTGAAGAACCTTTGAGGGTTTAAGTAGAGAAGGTTCGAAGCGGAAATCTGTTGCACTGCAGAAGGGAAGGGTGAAAAGCAAAATTCTTGCTGGGGAAGGTGCTGAACCAGGAAAAGTTCTGAGGCGCTCAAAATGAAATGCGACAATTGACAAAGACTCTGAACTGTTGACTGGGGATTTAAGGAAAATTAAGGCTTTTGATAGTGAGAGTGAAACCCTTGTAGATCAGGAAGAATGTGAAGTGGTTCCTCAAGTTGAAGAACCTCTGAAAGGCCCAGGTGCTATTGCATCTAGGCAGGACTCTGTTGTGTCCCAGAAGGCTGAAAAGGTAAGGAAGAGACCTCTGCCAAAAAAGGAGACCAGAAAACGATCAAGTAATGCAGATGTGGAAAGAGCTACTGAAGTTGAACCAAGTGTAGAACCTACAAAAGAAAATGAGAAGGAACATTTACTGAATGGTCGTCCGAGGAGGTCCAAACGCAACACATTCAACTCTGGTGCTCCCACGGTGGGAGACCTGGGGAATCATGAAACTGTTGAAATTAAGCAGTCAAGAGAATCACTTCAAGAAGGAAAGTTTTGTGCAGCGGAAGAACGCCTGAGGAGGTTCAGTCGGAATGCTTGTAGAAACAATTCAGTTTTTATCTCTGATGAAGTGGATGGAGTTGCTGATGGAGCAAGAAAGGATGGGCAAATGAAGTGAAAACGCAAGCCAAACCGGAAAGAAGAATGTTCAGTTATTGAGAGTGAACATTTAATTGACAGATCTTCAAGATGATCCACCCATAATGTGTTGGAAAGTGAATTGGTTGCACCTGCAGCACTGACTTGTAAAGCTGTTGAAATAGAGCAATAGAACAGCCGACAATCGATGATATTAGAGGACGCTCCATCTTCCAAAAGCACTTTGGCCCTTGACGGGCCTCCAGTTGTAGCTACTGGGTTGGCGATTCTGGACACTGCAGGACACCAAATTGATCCAGACTCATGCTGCATTGAAGAAATTCCAGGAAAATCTATAGAGAAGCAGAAGGGATCCACGAGGCCGTCTAGTGCAAAGGGACTTCATTTCTTTGAGGTCTCAGATGTAAATTCTGACTTGAAGGAAGTCATGGATAGAACAATGACCATGGAGGAAACTCTGCTTCCATTACCAGTGAAATTATCCTTGGATGATATTACTGACGGTGACATGGATGATCGTTCATGCCCGCTGAAAAGCAGAGGTGAGATTCCTGATGACGATTTGGTTAAACCAGAGCCAGCGGAGTTCCAAAATATAGTTAGGAACGTGATTTCCTCTAGAAATGCCTCTCCTGCTGATTGTCTGTTGCCTCTCTCTCTCTCTCTCTCTCTCTCTTTGCTTTTGTTTTGTTTGTTTGTTTTTTTTAGATCACTTGCTTTTGGTTAAGACATAAATGTATTACATGTGTGCTTACCTTGTTCTTAATAATTCACAGGTGAAGCTTCCAACCTTTTGGATTTGAAAAGAAGATTGGAAATAGAACCCTTGATAGGTGAAAACATGAACCTCAGAAATGATAAGGAAGATGACCAACCATTAGTTCAGGAGGATCGGAACCTAGAAGATGCTAATGAAATTGCTAAACCAACTATTCAAGAGTTAGTTGCTAAAGATTATCAGAGTGAACTTAGGGAAAGTATTGGCTCAATTAAAAATATTAAACATACCTCAGATAAAGCTGACAAAATTAGTGCACTTGATTTATTTGAAGGAGAGGAAATTGCCCCAGCAGAAATATTTGTAGGGGCCGCTGAAATAGAGCAAGCTATTCCAGACTCCAATCTACTTACTGCTGAAACTGATGAAGGAACAAGTGGCCACAGTGCTACAGTTGCAACTCCATATAGACCTGCACCAGAACGTCAGGGTGAGGATTTTTTTTTTCTTGGATCTCTGCGGTGTTCTTACAATTCAAAAAGTTGATGTTTTGAAGTAGTTTTAAATTTAAGTGATTTCTTTGACCATTTCTCCATTGTAGCAGTGTCAGGTATTAGCAACGAAGTGATTGATCACTCTCTCCATACTTTCTCACCAGAGAAAGATGCCCTAGAAGAAGGTTAGTTCCTCGGTTTCTCTTTTGTAGGTATGTGACCTGGTTCATCTCTTTGATTTTTTTTTTTCATTAATTTTTTATGCGCAGAAGAGAATCAGCCTGGAGCCCAAAGTGTTGCACAATCCACCACAATGACTGAAAGAAGCAACAAAAATCATTTTGGAGTAGAAAAGTATTCTGGTGGGATGGAAATTCCTAATGAAACAATTTGCATAGATGAAACTTCAATAAGCGCCGAAATGGAGAAAATAAGGGCTGTGCTGAACATGACAAATGACAACGAGAATGAAGAGGCATTACTTAGTGGAGGCGGCTCACCTGCTTCTGATGAAGATCTTATTAACAGTAGTTTTGAACAAAATTTAAGGATGGATGGTGGTTTCCTTCCTGATTTAGACAATCGAGATCGTCAGGCTGCTGGGGAGAAAGAAAATGAAGTAGATGGAAACTTTGATAAATTTTCTGATGCAACTCGAGTGAGCTGTATGCATCAACTTTCTTCTGGCGGAAGAATCAATCCTATTATCCCAGAAGAGAGGGATACTGGGAGAATTGAAAATATTTCCACCACTATTCTTGGATTACAATGTGAGGGCATGTGACAAGCTCATATTATCTCTAAATTTTTATTTTAAATAAGTTCTTCAAAATTTACTGTTTTGCTTCTATGTCCTCCAATAATACCTCACCAGTACGAACTTTTTTGTTGCAGCTCCTGGTTCTGCCAAAAAGGGCATCTCCTCTCGCGAGCCCACTTGTCTGAAAGACGATGTGGAACAGGAAGAAGGTTAGTTTCGTAGTACTCTTTCAAGGGACAGGGTAATAGTTTGGCTAGTATTAAAGTACTTTCTGTTCACTCAGACCTTTCCTTAATTTTTAATTTATCGTGCCATTTAATGACACTACTTGTGTTAAGAAAGAAGGAAACACCAGCCATGAATCTGAAATGGTGGCCGGGATTCCCAAAGGAAAGGACATCTTCCTGTGTGCATGCATGTCTTTCTATGTGAATCTCTGCCTAGTGTTTTTTTCTTACCTGTTTTGTAAAAACCATATAATTGTTTAAGCAACATGTTTTCCATGTGGCAATCGCTTATTTCGGTGATAAATATATGTCCTCTTCTATGCAAAATTTATCAGTAGACAATGAAATGCAAGAAAAAGGTTCCCCACCCCCAACCCCCTTTTTCTCTCACTTACGATTTTTGAAAGCAAATTTTTTGTAACACACAATAAGTCATTTTATATTTTTCTTTTTTTCAATTTGCAGATGGTATTCATCTTAAAGATCAATTTGTATTATCAGTAAATGACAGCAATGCTATTGGGAGAGGTGTTGCTTTGTTGCATGAAGCAGAAAATTCAGTTTTATCCACTGTTAAGGTTGTTGACACTGCAGAGGAGAAAAGAGAGACAAGAAGTGCCCAAACTGATTCGAAGTATGAAAATCCAAAGGATGCTGCAAAAGAAGGGGTAAAATCAGTGTCTTTGACTGATTTTGCTCTTGAGATGCAAGGTGGAAACAAGAATGAAACTGCAGACGTGCAATGTTTTTGAGAACACTGTTGAAATGGTGAAAGTCAATTCTGAGGTCATTGGAGGAATTGACAAATTGAAGGAGGAAGGAAAAAGTCCCGGCAGTTTTAGAAAGAGAGTCTGATGCTGTGTTCGTAGATTATGCTTTCCAACAAGTTACTTCAAGGGATTTTGGTGGCCATTTTGTTGAAGGGGAAGTTGCTGAATTCAGTGAAAGTACTGATCTTGATAATAACCGTCCAAGTAGTGCAGTTGTACCGAATGAAATAGCTTATACAGTGACCTTGGAAAAAATGGGAAGGACTCAGCCACCTGCTACTCCAGCTAAGCATGAGAAGCCATTCAATGGTTGTGAGAATGAATTTCTAAAGATTGATGCCACAACTGTATCTCCTTCAAATGAAGTCCTATTTAAAGATCACGAGGTTCTAGAGGAGACATCAAATGAAGTTGTACATACTGTTTTGCAAGTGGACGAGGTGAGGTTTGGAAAATCTTGACAATCAAAAAGTTGAAGATTCTCCAGAGTTGGATAGAAGTGCTTCCATTGGCTCAGATGGCCCTATGTCCATTGATCACAAGCCTGCAGATAGAAGTGATAATTTTGGAACTCTAGATGAAGATCAGGAACTGAATGATGACAGTTTTGAAGCTCAGAAGGTAGACCGTGATGATAATAAACAGTTTATTCCAGAAGATAATGGTGATGGCTTGGTTGAGAAAGAACGTGGTGAGAATGACAGTGATTATGATGTTTTGTCAGATAATTTCCATGAAAACACAATGGTTGCAGTAGATGAAGCTAGTGAAGGAAGTATTGGAAGAAAAAAGGATTCTGAGAAAGTTGAGGATGGTGCTAAGTGGGTGGAGAACACACCTGTTTCTCTGCAGTTATTTGATTGTTCCAGTAAATGGGATGAGAAAGACACTGAGAAAACCAATTCCTTTGCTGATACCTCTCGTGGCAAACCCGAAACACATTCAAGTTGCATAATTGTCTCATTGCCGAGAGTTTCTTCATCACATGGTATCTACAAATACAAAGCAATGTTTTATTTATTTTAGCAACTACTCTACTTGTATACTTCAATTATACATATCGATCACTGGGTTTCTGTTTGATGATATGACATATTAATTTAAAAATGGTAAATGATATTCTCTGTTAATTGTTAAATGCAGGAAATGAAAATAGGTTTGACATTTTTACTGAGCCAAACAGCTATGATGCAAAAGAAAAGGAGATGACTGATGATGGTAGAGGTATGGTTGTAGTTTAAGTTTGACTTATCAGATTTATCAGTTTTACACACAAACAGTGCCAAAACACATTTTCATCCTTTATATGCAAAGTTTTACACATAAATAGTGTCAACATATTTTCATCAGTTATATGCAACAATCTTATAGAAATATGTTCACCTTTCCCAGCAGATAATGAAATTTCAGTGGAGGAAAGTGTAGGGGTCCAGCAAAATGAAGGTCTAGTGGATGCTACAGTGGAAGTGCGACATTTTCTAGAAAGTTTACTGAAGAGGAACTTGATGGCCAAAATGGTGCAGTAACACATGCTGATCATAATGACATTGATTATTTGACTTTAAATGAGCCTTTATGTGGCAATAAAAGGAGTAATGTTGATGAGACTGAGGAAGCATTTGGTTTCAATAAGCTTGATGTCATGGTTGTTAGCGGTGATGACTCTGGCAGATGTGCAGGTTCTGAAAAGTTGCATGTTATTACTTCAGCGAAATTTGAAGTGGGTGCTAATCACATTGCCCTTTCAACAGTTATTGCTTTGCCGAGTTTTGGTAAGTGCTCAATTCCTTGATCAACATACGCTAGACATTTTTTTAATGAGTTGAGTTTTTGGCCCCAAGGGAAGGGGGAGAGGGAAATTTGAACCAATGACCTCTGCATCATTAGGTATGAGCTTCAGCCAATTGTACTTCCCCTTGGGTAATAAGCTATAGATATGACAAATTCTTGCATGATGTTCTAGTACTTGATTGAATATTAGAATATATTTTTGACTCAACTTTGTATTTCTAGGAACCGAAGAGAACAGATCCTTGGAGGTCCATCTTGATTCTCACATCATTACCAGTCGGGAGATGAATTTAATTTCAGGGGATGGAGAACGGGGTATTGCAGAAATATGAAATGGAACACTGGAAGCCAATCTGATAAGTAAGCACGTTGAGAATTCTGTGAAAATGAAAGAAAATGCAATGAGTAGTGAAAGATAAACGAGATTCTGAAAAGCTTCTTGGGGAGCTTGAACACCAAACTCATTTTGCCGTTTCAGATGAGCCAATTTTTAGAGATGGTGGTAGATCAAATGTGCAAGATGATATCTCTGCCATTGTTCAAGAGCATATTGATTGTGAGAATTATGAAAGTTCTTGTGTTTCCATGCATTTGATAGGAGCTGCTGTAATCAATTGCTTCAATAACGCTTCAGGCAGGCCCATGGCAGAAAGCACTCCTGACGAAGCTGACATGCTGTTGAGGAGAAACTTGTTGGTGCGAATTACTCTGAACATGATGTTATACTGGATCGTGCTCATGAAAACTTTAGAGTTGTAACAGATCAAGCTAGTGAAAGAAGCATGGATGCAACTACTGATTCTGAGAATATTCAGGATGTCAATGAGTGTGTTGAAAAAGCACAGATTTCTCCAAACAGAACTAAGAGTGGCACTGAAAGGATGAAAAAAATTCTTCAGATGTCAAAATATCTGTTGAAAGCTCTTGTGGCAGGCCTCAAGTGGGTCGAAGTTGTGCTACTACTCTGCTGGGTGTTTCATCACTTCATGGTGAGCACATTTGTTTAGATATGAGTTTTATAGTCTGAATTGTTTACTTTTTTGTTGAACCTCATCTACTTATGTTGTTGACTCATTGTATCATATATTTCTTATGTAAGGGAATATACTGATCAAAATTTGTGTAAAATTCATGTAGTAAATGGAGATAATTCGCACACTAGTTTGAGTGCAGGAGAGGAATATGAATCCGGCGTATACAGCAAGTTTTTAGCAATGATTTAGAAGGGAAGGAGATGGCCAATGAAGACAGAGGTAGGATTTATATAGGTTTGAACTTATTTATCAGATTCTGCTCATAAGAACAGAGGTATTTAAGTTTGAACTTATTTATCAGGTTAAGGAATGCAATCAATTTTTGAGTATTTTTCTCATGTACAATACTTTAACTTCCCTGGGTTTTAGGTGATAATCACTATTAACTCATAACTTATTCCAAAAGCTTAAGCTAATAAAAATTGATATGTTTAATCATTTAAGTAATATTCTAACACTTCCCTTCTCGAGTGAGCTTAAACTCACCTTTAATAAGTGATGCTAAACACATAAAATATTTAATTGAAATAAGAGGTAAATAAATGATACAATGTTCGAACTCAGAACCTTTGCTTTGATACCATGTTAAATCACTGCTATTTTAAAAGCTAAAGTTGATAGGAAATTATTGATTTAATCATAAGTAATATTCTAACAAGCATAGCTTTCACAAACCTCCCATCTTTCTCTCTCTCTCTCTCTTTTCTTTTTTTTTTCCCCTGAAATAAGAATTTAATTTATGTCAGTGCAATAATTTTTTGTAAGAACTTAAGATTATGCTTTATTTGAGAATAAATACCCAGTTATATATATATATATATCACGTGGATTGAAGGTACAAGTGAACACTATTACTAAATCTTATTTCTTTTACCCTCAGCAAGTTCTGGAGCATGGCTTCTTTCAGTTACTAACAATTTATGTCTTTGGAATAACAGAAACTAAAGCTTTGGAGTTGAATAATGACTCACATGCATTCACCAGTTGGGAGATAGATTTGTTTTTGGGTGACAGGGAACAAGATGAAGTTGAGAAATTAGATGGAGGGGCCTCAGTTGCCAATCCGGTGAGGATGCCAAGGAAGTGACACAGAATGTGGTTATTACTGAACAAATTGCTGAAGAGAAACATGGTGATCACGAGCATCACGTGGCAGAGGATGTTTCACAGATGGAGGGCACTCACCTTGCTGTCTCAGATGAGCCTAACTGTCAAAATCATGATGGATCAAATAAGCAAGGTGAAGTTGCTGCCATCACCCAAGGGAATGTTGGTGGTTGTGAGAATATTTACGGGCTTATTAAGGTTGAGAGTTCAAATAATATCAAATATTCTGAAATACTGATGGATGCTGCTGAGATCAATTGCAGTAATCGTGTTACTGCAGATGAAGCCATGGTAGAATGTGGTCACAATGAATTGAAACAAGTAGAAAATATTGCCAACCCTGGTGCTGAAGACATTAAATTTTCAGCTGAAATGGATGATTATGAACATATAATAGCAGTGGAGTTGGACCAAGATCTGCCAAAAATAAATGCAAAAATGGAAGAAATATCTCCTGCTTCCACAAATATGGTTGTTGGTAGAGGTATATCCAAGTTTTGGTTATTATCAAAATGCCTCCTTTATGTGTAATTTGTGCCTAGATGATTGATAAATGCTCAAATTGTTTTGCAGACATTGCTGCTGAAGTTGCCCAGACTCCACAACTGAAGTTTGGGTCACCAAAAAAGATAAAAAAGTCCAGATGTAAAATTGAAGGAAAGCATTGATTTGTCTACCAGACCGTTGAATTCTTCAATGGTGAAAGGAACCCAGTGTAAAACTAGTCTGATACCAACAGCACCCAAGAATCTGCTCAAAACTCACAATACGAAAGAGAATACGCCAAGCACCAAGAATGATCAAATTGGTAACATTACAGCAATGAAAACATTGGCAAAAAGGCGCCCATTGGAGGATCTCCAAAATAATTAGATTCAATTGGTCCGGCTTGTGAGTTAGTTTTTGTAGATTTGGCGAGTAATGGAGTTTGTATTATTTACTGCATGGCATACCTCATGCAGTGTAGCATTTCATTGACACTACATTTTTTTTATGGTATTTTTTTTTTTTTGGGTCAATTGTACAACTAGAATATTTTTAATGTGCACATATGGGCTTGCGTGATTCAATTTGCTTGGCAAAGTTATTTTCGAAAGCTTAAAGATTTGTGTTTTTAGAAACAGAATTTCTGGAGAACCGAGGGCAATAACTTTTGCAGAATTCACATTGACAGAATCTTGACTGTCCATTTCTTTACAGCTTTTGATCCATATATTACATAAGGATGGATGTAGTTTGAAGATTTACATCAAATCTATGCATCCTTAGCGCAATGGCTCTGTTTTGTGGGAACAAAATCATATTCAGTACTACACAATCAGTTACACCAGAAAATTTCCTAGAATCCTAGTGATGTCAGGATTTCAAAACAACACATATTCATTAATGTTTTGATTTGATGTTCATTGATTGGGCGGTGTTATTTTTGGTGCACTTTACCAAACCCACTTTAATTGATGTCCAATTTTCTTGTTTTTTCATGCCAAAAATTCACAACCCGCGTCATTCATTTTTAATTTTTGTTTATCTAGCCTACCCTGATGAGGTTATTTTGGAACTTTTGATTGGGTTGCCCAACACCCCTACAAGCAAGTGTGAATCTTATATGAGAAATGATTTTTGCACATCATTTGTACATCTTTTATACATAATTTTTAAAAAACAATTATTAAATTTGTAAGACCCACAAGGATCCACATGTAGAGCTTACAGATTCAATAGTTGATTTTAAAAAAAAAAAAAGTGAGGTACAAAAAATGTGCATGTAACATATCTCGTCTCATATACCCTCACAAAATACTGGCAACTAATTTGTATCCATCCAAATCCAAATCCAAATCCAAATAAAACTTATAAAATGACACATATTTTAACCCAAAAATTAAAAGAAGAAGTAAAAATAACATGATTTTTGAAAATCCTCTTTAGTGGATTATCTGTATTTGGAAATATCTCGCGCTGGTATCCATTACTTGATGTTAGGTATTTATAAAATCTCTTCTATTTATTTTGTTTCATTAAAATGTGTCTTGATTACAAAAAACTATCTAATATGAGTAATTAATAAGAAGATAAATATTGATAAGATTCAACCTCAGAAAAAAATAGAGAAAGTTTTGCGCTCTCTTATATAAATGACTTTGATCACTTTTCGAATGTATGAAAGAGAATGACTTTTGTTGAGGCTGTTAGATTTTATTTTTATTTTTATTTTTACAAAATAAATAAATAAATAAATAACAAACCCAAATACATGCTTTTCCATAAGAAACGAAAAGAATTAGGAGAAACTACATTGTACCTCTCAAAATTTGACTACTTTTGCGTTTTAGCCTCTAAAATTTAAAAAATAACATTTAACCCACAAACTACTAACACTTGACAAGCTAATCCATCCATTAAGTTTTTTCGTCGTCTTTTTGGACGGCATGTGAGTCACATGCACCGCACGTTATTTTTAACTACTTAAACTCTCAAAAAGTTCATGGAAAAATAATACACTTTACCCTCTGAAATATAACTACTTTTGCATTTTGGTCTACAAAGTTTAAAAAGTAACTTCCAACCCCCACAACTACCAAATTAATGAATTATGACAAAGTAGCTCATCTATTTATTAAGTTTTTTTTTCTTCGTCTTTTTGAAAGAAATGTAGTAAATTTGGACCCCTTGAAGTTACTAAATATGGAATTGGAATTGGAAAAATTCTAGGGAGATCGTGATCCTCCTCCTTTTCTTAAATTATTTATTTATTTATTTTTTTTTTTCTAGAGATGTTAAAAGGAGTAATTCTTATACTTAATTTAATCTTAAATAACCCAGTAATGGATAAGACACTTAAAAATTATGTTCATGTAATGGTAGCGCTGTCAATTAAATATGGGAATATTTGGTATTCCAATAATGGGTAAGACGCACTTAAAAGTATGATCATGGGATATTGCTTTTTCTACCATTGCAGCAGAAATTTTTCTTTGCAGCATGTGAAGGCACATGCAAGGCCACCTCCAGCTGTTTTAATCAAATTTGTGACATTTTTTATGATTACTTCTTTTTATATATATATATATATTTATGATTACTTATGTGGGTTATATTATGTTGATTTTATCTGTGCCCGTCATTTAATTACTTTTGTCTCTAACTCTGATTCGTAAGGGTTTTGGTACAATTTTTTATGAAAATTGACACTTTACACGTGTCATGTTGTAGGGAATTTGATATAACGAACTGCCTGAATTATCAAAAACTGGGATCCAGCAATTTCAAACCGTAGATCCTGATCCATTGTTACACTCATTCTCCCTCAAAGCCCCACCTCCCAAGGTCCTTTGTGCTTCCAAAAAGGCCAGAGCTTGTTATCTAACACAGACGCACGCACGCAGACCAGCTCCACTCGACTCTCCCTCAAAGCCCCACCTCCCAAGGTCCTTTGTGCTTCCAAAAAGGCCAGAGCTTGTTATCAAACACAGACACGCACGCACACCAGATCCACTCCGAATCCATCTGAATTAATCCTCTGCTTCAAGGTACACCCTTTTGCTTCTCTTTTCTGTCCTCTTGTTGCTCAATTTGTTTTCCTTTTGTGCTATATATTGGTGCTGAATTGATTTGAGTTTTCTAGCCTTTAATTTTTCTTTGCAGCATCCTATCCATGGCAGAACTTTTTTTTTTTTGAAATTCTCCCCACTTCCCCCTTTTTTCTCAACGGTTTGCAACCTCCAGAAGATCCATAAACCGATCCAATCCTCGTCTGACACCTCCGGCTTCACCCTAAGACAACACCCAAAAATCCGATACAGATCCGGAATTAGCGAACGAAAAACAAGCTAGCGCCCCTACTACGAGGAAACCGAAGAAGTAGATCCGCCCATAACCGAGCCCCTCCGCGCCCTAAAAAGGCCGATCCAGAAGAAACCCTAGGCCGCCGCTGCTGCAATCCGCCACAAATCAGACTGGAAGCCCAGAGAAGAGAACCAAAACTTGGAAACGAGAAAAACATCTGCCGTTACACCCCATAAATCGAAAAAAAAAAAAAAAAAACCACTTCTCCATCCCCAAAATGACGAGAAAAAACCACTTCTTCATCCCTAAAGGACAAGAAAACAACAGCCCTTCACCTCTAAGGTGCCGGCAAAGCACGTAGAGAGAAAGAAAATTATTGGTAAACAAAAACTACCACAAACCACTAGGGAGGAGGGAAGCGTAAGGCGTCCCTCCTCCATGAACACGCTCGAAAAAAGATTTTTGCCTTCAGAGGAAAAATCGCCTGAGAGAGAGATATTGAATCCATGGCAGAACTGATGGCTCTTTTGATTCTACTGTCGTCCTTGATTTCAGGTATCAGTACTTCTCTTATTTTGTTCTTTCATTGCAGCATTCTATCGTTGCAGAGGAATTTGATTCTACTGAGTACATGCATGAATATTTATATGCTACACTAAATTTTTTATTTTTTCCAATATTCAATTCAACCATTAACATCATATATAGCTCCGGTATGAAAAATAAATTCCAAATTAAAGTAACTCATATGCATAGTAAATGACATGTAACTACCCCTGACTAAAAGACAATGTAACAGGTTTTCTTGTAAGATTGAGATTTAGAGTAGATCTAGATGGAATTGGAAGAAGGGAATTCAAATGGATAATTACTTCATAAACGGAAAAAATATAGAAATTAGGCAAATCCTAAGATGCATAATTTTATGGTGTGATCACCCCAATACAAGCACACGAGGGATTGCTTAATGTTTTAATATTAAGTAATGGAAAATGCTATTTGCACTTCAGGTGCACAACAGGGGCACATGGGGGTGTGCTTCTGTACCCATGTTGTGCACTTGAAGTACAAATAACAAGCCCCTTAAGTAATATTAAGCTATCACTTCCCCAAGTACTTAAAGTTAGGTCACAAACGAAAATAATTACAACTTCACATATACCCTCCATATATGACGAACTTCCACATCGTCTTTTCCTGGAGTTTGGCCATAAATCCAATTCGATAACTCTTAACACCTCTTCGTAGTGCGTCTATAATGGGATCCACACTGCTGTCGCTGCTGATCAGTTGATTACCAGTTAAGTAGGAGTTATGGCCTGTGAATAGGAAGTAATGATCAGCAAGTTGGGCATTCATGATGTCTTGGTGCACCTGGCCTGTATATATACAAATTAAAACAACTCCAATTCTTAGATATATATGTTTATCAAGGAACTTGCTTCAATATTTTAATACTTAAATTAATACTTACAAACAGGAAGATTAATTGATATATAAGTAGATAAGATTAATTACCCTAGGAGGATGGAGAGGGAAATTAAGATCGCCAAGGAGATATCGGAAGAAATTAAAGCTTCAAGATGGAGGCTTCACAACTCTGCGGTAAGGCCATGGGAGGGAAGCCAAAAGTTTTGGAACAAGTGGCTCATATTCTGAGCGACTGTCCGGACGGCTTGAGGAAGCGTTCGGACGCCGTCTGGTGTGGTCCGGATGGCCGAGCAGACGGTGAAGTCAGTAGCTCAAGGTTTGGAAGAAGGTCCGGACGGCCAAGCAGACGCTGAAGTCAATATGTCTCCTTTCGCTCAGGGTCTGGATGTAAATGCGATGACTGCAGACAGAGCTAGGGTTTCTAGCTACTGTTCGGTCACTAGGCGTAGCCGTTCGAACGCACGTTTGGGAAAACATGGTTTTCCCCTCTTTTGAGATCCCTATCCTTTCAACCGGTTTTCCCCTCTTTCCCACTGTGTTTCCGTGCGATCTTGGAAGGGTTGTAGGCCGAGTCGAAATCTTTGGATCTAGATCTACGCTTCACTTCCCATTATTGCACAACACGCGCCTCATCAATGGATTCATTGGTGTCCTCCGAGTTCACCGATGGTCGTCGTGTCTCCAACCGCTTCCACGGATCGGCGTGTGGCACACACGCTCCGGGAATCTTTCTGGCACGTGGTGGCCATGCTCCCCTCACCCACCTTCCTCCACCAAGGCTTGCGGCGGCTTTAGGCGGATTCGGAGATTCTTGCTAGCGAGAGGCCTCCACTGGTAACGCGTGGCCCTCACGCGCCACCAGTGGCGGATCAAACTCCCCTCCCCTCAACTGGGCCTCTTTTTTTTTTTTTTTTTTTTTTTTTTTTTTTTTTTTTTTTTTTGGTTCATAGTAAATTATATGTAACTACCCATTGACTAAAATACAATCTTCCCATAACCCACAAGAATACCAGAAGGCAAACCATTTATCTTTGAAATTATTGAAAATAAAGTAAAAATAAATATCTTAAAATGAGTTTAGAGCATTCACAACGGATCGTCTATATTTCAATTTAAAATAACTAACCAAAACTTACTTTATCTAGTTTAGCTAATTTATCTTAACTTTATATTATTTATTTATTACTTTTTTATTACAAGTTCACACCATTCAGTTTCATCAACTGTTCTAGAAACATCCAACAACCCTCCAGACTACACGAAAAACATTGAAATTTCTAGAAAACTTACCCACCGAAAATTGCCAACAATCAGCCCTGCGCTGAAGATCTTGCTCTTGAGTAAAAGCAAAACAGAGTTTTCATCAGACAAAGAAAAGCAAATCAGAATGGATTCAATTCAGGAACCCAAATGTCCAACCTCAACCTTCCATGTACGTTCTGGAAAACCCAAGTGTAGAAGTGAAAAAGCACTATAGAAGGGTTCGACAAAGGTCGTGGGGCAAGTACACGGCGAAAATCCGAGATCCCAACCTTCACAACTTGCGTGTGTGGCTGGGGACCTTCGACACAGCTATAGAAGCCTCCAAGGCCTACGATCGAGCCGCGTTCAAGCTCTGCGTCTCGAAAGCCATCCTCAACTTCCCACTCTAAGTCAGGAATAGAAGCTGCGTTCGACGAGAGAAAACGGCATCGTGACCGATCCAGGGTGTCAATCTCTTGGCTCCAATCTCTCAAAATCCTCATTTTCACACTACCCTACATTTGACCGATTCGGCAGAAGATGCTTCAACGAAGATGATGGAGAGGTAGTGGCCGATGTGGGTAGGAGAAAAAAAAAAAAAAAAAAAAAAAAGAAAAAAAAAAGAAAAAGAAAAAGAAAAAGGAGAAAGAAGAGTATGAGAGAGAGGGATTTGCAGAGTTTTAAGCATAAAATAATAATATATTTGTGAACAGTGCATCACCAGCTGTGGTGATGCACTGTTCACAAATCTATTATAACCTATTTTAAGTTTGAAGTAGAGAATTCGATGGAGGGTGAATTTAAGAGTTTTGTTACCTCTAGTCAAAAGTAGGTTTTACATGACTCTCTAAGAATGCTCTAACTAACCAATATTTAGATCTAAATTGAGTTTCCAAAATATGGTGTTTTGATAACATTTGTTGCAGTCATCGGCAGAAATTTTTTATAGCAAGAGGGCAATTGTAATTGTGCACTTTAAATCTTTTGCTTTGAATTATAATATTATAAATGGGTGCTCCTAGAACAGTATTAATACAAATTCATTCTCACCATTTGCATGGGTGGTTTTGGCACCTGAACAGGTAACATCAAGTTCTTGACATTCAAAGAAATTAAGAAAAATCAGTTTTTTCTTTTCTTTTCTTTTCTTTTCTTTTTTCTATATATATATATATATATATATATAAATTATATATTGGAATTTGCAGAAAACATGGTGTGTGGCTAAACCTTCTGATAATGACAATCGTACACTCGATGAAAACATTAAGTTTGCATGCGCCGAGGTAGATTGCCGGGTTGTGCTAGTCCACTGCCCCTGTTTCTGCAAAGACAAGTACCTTTTCGCCTCGATGGTAATGAATCTTTACTATCAGGAAAAGGGTCGGATTAGCATAAATTGTGATTTCAAGAACTCGGCTATTGTTATCAGCAAGGATCCAAGTAAGATGTAGAAATTTTTCTATAACTTTTTATTATTATTAATTTATTATTATTGTTTTTGCTAATATTTTTATTATGTGATGTGTATCTGTGCCGACTGCTTAGAGATGATCTTTTTCTCTGAACTGCAGGTCTTTCGGACTGCACTTTTGCATGAAGGTCGAAATTAAGGGCGGAGCTAGAAATCTTTTTGTGGGGGCGAATTTATATTAATTAATATATAAAATTCGCCCCCACAAAAAGATTTCTAGCTCCGCCCTTAATTTCGACCTTCATGCAAAAGTGCAGTCCGAAAGACCTGCAGTTCAGAGAAAAAGATCATCTCTAAGCAGTCGGCACAGATACACATCACATAATAAAAATATTAGCAAAAACAATAATAATAAATTAATAATAATAAAAAGTTATAGAAAAATTTCTACATCTTACTTGGATCCTTGCTGATAACAATAGCCGAGTTCTTGAAATCACAATTTATGCTAATCCGACCCTTTTCCTGATAGTAAAGATTCATTACCATCGAGGCGAAAAGGTACTTGTCTTTGCAGAAACAGGGGCAGTGGACTAGCACAACCCGGCAATCTACCTCGGCGCATGCAAACTTAATGTTTTCATCGAGTGTACGATTGTCATTATCAGAAGGTTTAGCCACACACCATGTTTTCTGCAAATTCCAATATATATATATATATAGAAAAAAGAAAAGAAAAGAAAAAACTGATTTTCTATTATGATTTAAGAGACACAATTAAACATACTTTTGTCTGCAACCCCTATCTTAGTTTTTATGTGTTTTTGAAGGTTGTTTTACTTTAATATGAAAGAACATTTTACCCTGGCAATGGGCACAGGGGCGGAGGGAGGGGGGGTCGAGGGGGGTCAAATGCCCCCCCTCAGCCCCCAAAATTATTATTTTTCTCCTGTAGAAGTTTTCCTCCGCCCCTTGTTGCCCACCCTCAGTTACTATTTAAGGGGCAAAAATCTTTCATAGCACTCGAAAGACGAAGGAATTGTGTCTGTGTTTCCCTATTTTTTTCACACCATTATTTGTGTAATTGTGTCTGTATTTCAGATTTTCAGAGGGTTAGGGAGTTAGGGCTAGAGGACGAAGGAAGAAGACAACTCAAGTCTCTTACCAAAACGATGCGTCTAACTTAAATGAGAAACGATGCGTTTAACGTCTAACTTAAAGGAGAAGAGAAACGTTGCGTACGTTGGTTAAGTGACAGTCATAAGTTTGACAAAAAAACAAAAAGAGTGACGGTCGTAAGAGACAAAACACATGGTTTTTTTTTTTTTTTTTCTTGACTTTTTTTAATACTTTGATAACTACGAGAAAGAAAAAAAAAACATGAAAATTAAATCATTTAGACATAAAATAATATTTTTTATTTTAAAAAAAAATGATAAATTTTAGATTTTCAAAAAATTTCAGGTATGTAATTAAATTTTACACTGATTTATTTTTAAATAACAAAAATGTATGTAATCTCTTATATTTATATTGCTCAATTAAATTAATTGTTTTTAAATGTATAGCTTTTTATTACATATTATAATTGTATGAAATATATAATTGTATTTAGTTCAGATTACGGAGAACAACAATAATTCCATTAACCTCTAGTCAAATTTTAAATGATGTTGTCTCGAGATTTATTTAGCAAATCTACGAGTAGATTCTTGCTTAAGAACAAAATGTTCTGATTACTATCTTAATGAAAAAGACTAAATCCTAAAAACATATCTATAAAAAGGAATTTGTCAACACCATAACTTTTCAAAAACACAATTTGAAAAAACATTATTTTAAAATATGACAAAATCATGCAGGCATGCACCGATTTCAAAATATAAAGTCTTGTCGAGGATAAATGAATAAATTAATGTTAGGCTTAACAAAACAAATTGTAAGTTACATATATGTATTTTAAATAATAATTAAATTTTGTTGAATTATTATTTATTTCATTACTTATATATTTTAATATTTTTAATTAATATTTAATTAATTTTATTTTTTAATTTTGACCCCCCTAAATCAAAATCCTGGCTCCGCCACTGAATGGGCATATTAATTATCTGGACACTATCGGGTCATAGCATGCATTAAACTGGATTTACTTTTGTTGTGATTACAGCAGTTTACAGGTTACTAGCTATGTGGTGCAGTAAGAATTGAGATTACATTGAATATTTTTTTTTTTTTAAGTTAATTTTGAGCTTTAATGTATGAGAATATTTTAGTATGGTTATGATTTGTTGAATAGGATTATAGGAGTCGGTTTTAAAGATAATTAAGAGGAAACTGACGGCTGTCAGGCCAAATTAAAGATCTTAATTTTGGACAGCTTAGCATCTAATAGAGTTTAAAGACTTTAAATTGAAGAAAGGAGAAGAGAGCTCTTCAGAAAATAAAATTATGAACAACCCAGTCTTTTTTTAATTAAACAGTAGGGTCTCACGAACGTGAACGAACTCTTTTCCACGTAATAAACTCCCAATAAGAATAATAAAGTAAGCTTTTTGTGTTATGATTAATATTTTCTGCCCCATAAATAGTAAATACACACTTTGTACAACAAACGTACAACGTCGACGCTGCATTGTGAAACTCACTTCCTTCGCATGTAAACCCTCCAATGAGTACAATTTCTTTTTCATCATTCCTTCTCCACCATTTTGCGTCTTCAGTCTTTAGCACGTACGGCGTCATTTTACAAGGAATATCGCCTTCAATTTTTACTTTTATAATATTAATTATAATGATTATAATAATAATAACCGATGGACCTTCGATCAGGTACGTTAGATCATCCAGGGTCCCATCCCTGCTGTTGACATGCTAGGAATTTTACCCCTACCTTGACCACAATTTGACGGTCCGTAGTTAGGGGAGCATCACCGCAAGTGGGACGAATCCCCTAAATGAAAAACCCGTGGATGCTACCACATGGCGGATCCGTAAAAATTCTACTTCAATTCCCCCCTATATGTTTCGTTGCCGGCTCTTTAGAAATCAATGGAAGGGACTTCTCAGCTGCACTTGCCTTTGACACCACAATGAGGGAGAAAGATTTTCTATGATTCGAATTTGAATGGTCATGATGCAGCGGATTGACGCAGGTATATTTGAATGGTCAATTCACATTTATAATGGCTATGAGCCTATGAGATGTTTAAACGAGATATATTTCTTATATTGGTTGACGATTTAAATTCTTAAAAGCTTAATTAAATGATATTTGCAGTATGGATCATTTACATAATCATATTTAATATTTAGGCGTATATTAATAATTATAATATTTATTGTTTTGATGTATTAAAATATTTATTGAATGATTAATTTTTTTTAATAATATTAAAGACAATAAGTGACTTAACGGGGTATTAAAATAATTTTGTGTATTCAATTTCATTTAAAATATTAACGTGTTGAGTATTAATTAAATTATTAAATTTGTTATTATTTTTTTTTAAAAAAAAGAATGCTTGGTAATTTAACGGTATGTACTAAATTTTCCCTCATTATAAAATAATAATAATAATAATAATTATAGATATAAAATCAATATAATTTTAAGACAGTAGTTAGTCATTTGCATCCGCTTTTCTAATTTTATTTTTTTAAAAAAAAAAAAAAAAATCTAAAATAGCTATGCCAATGTGAATGCCTCATTATTCTTACGAACTAGCGTTTTAAAATTGAAGATTTTAGACACATTAAATCACACATGATCATACCATCATATAAAATATTAATTAAAAAGGTAAATATTTAGCATAATATTTGTCAAATCCTAACACAAACATTGACAATATTTTTGGCATTTGTGACGAAACATGGACCTTTCTAACTTTAACCAATATGTATTTTTTTATTTGCAGCTTGAATTTATATTATGGAAAATCCTTAATTTGAATTATTAATTAAGCACAAATGAATGATAAGACACACCTTAATCGAGACGAATCGATCAATCAAAGCTCTCCCCCTCTCATTTGTGTTGTTCTTGGTCCATTACTATCGAGATATTTAGATATAATATTAATTAAGTTAATCAAAACATCCTAAACTGTGTTTCTATCTTCTATCTGCCAAAGACAGCAAAGAAAAGGCCATGGGAGGTGTTGTATTTTAATTGGCTACATTCTGTTGTAAAAAACGCTTTCATAACATGGACTCCTTATTTCCAAAGGACTTCCAGAAGAATTATTGCAAAAGATTTTATTCTAGGATGGAAAGGACTGAACAAGGAAATAATCTGCACAGAATATTACTAAAAATGAAATATCCTAGTGAAGGAAATATTATGGGGACTTTACAGCTTAGAAAAGTCAATTTTCCCTACAGATCGTCTCAACGCCCAAATGCCAGAGTTTGGAAGCCTAGCTCACAAACTCAGAGTCCGATACTTGTCCGGACGCCACCAGCGGACGGCTAGGTCAGTAAGTTCAAGTCCAGAAGAGGTTCGGACGCCCCAGCGAACGCTGAAGTCAATAAGTTCTCATTTGCAGAGAAGTCCGGACATAGATGCGATGATTGCGGACGAATGAGTTATTTTATGCAATCGCCCGGACGCTAGAGTTGTGGGTCTAGATGCGCTTCCAAGATTTTATGAAGAAGCAGTTGCGAGTCCGAATGACAAAAGACAAGTCTAGACACCGCCTATGGAAATCCAAATTTGTGTAGAAGACAAGTCCGAATGCGCTTCAAAGTTGTGGGACTTCTAGGTTGTGTTATTGTAAGAAATCTGAATAAAATTCCAGTGTAATAAGAGAAGGTTTTTAGACAGAAATTATTAGATGTGCTAATTCTTTTAGAGTTGTTGTGTTGTAATCGTTTAACCGTTTGAAGTCTAACTAGAGAAGAGCTCTAGTTAAAGGGATAAAGGGATAAATTGAAGAACTCTTCAGACAAGGGTCTGGTAGAGAGGCGCACAAGTATAGATACTTCTTAAAGTTCAAGGTATGACTACTACAAAGGTATTGTGAGTACTACTATCTTGTAACTAGCTATTTCTTATGTTAGTTGATTTCCTGGGTTTGGCTGCCTCGGAGTGGTTTTTCTTTTTGGTGCAAAAAGTTTCCACTTCATAACCAAAATATTTGTGTTCATTGTTTTTCTCTTTGGACTAGTTCAGTGTTTTTGTCCCAGAATTGACAGATGGGGAGTTTGTTAGTTTATTGGCTATATTCTATAGACAAAAACACTTCCTTATCAAGACACTGCTTTATCAGGGACAGTGTAATTCAGAAGCTTTTCAGACATTATATTGCAAAATTAATATTCCAAAATGGAAAGGACTAAACAAGGCAAGATCTACAATGTATTTCTTAAGAATTGAAAGATTTTGGTACAAGGAAGTTCTGGAGACTTTACAGCTCATAAAAGGTGGTTTCCTCTGTTGACCATCCGGATGGCCAGAAGAAACGTCCAGACGTTAGCCAGTGTTCGATTCCTGTTAGAACGGCCCAGAGGACGAAAACCATAGAGAACTCATGTTCGCACAAATGTCCGAACGGCCCTGCGGATGCAAACCACAAAGACTGTTCGATTAGATGTTCGGACACCAATACGAAGACTGTGAACGGAGGAAGTGTTCTATGCAACCGTCTGGACGTGCTTCAACAAATATTGAAGATTGCTACCATCCGTCCGGACGCCGCCTGGAAATCCGAGTTTGTGTCAAACTAGGTTTTCTGAAGCCTATTTAAAGGGGCTTCTAGGTTGTGTTCATTCAGGAGAATTTAGTGGAGAATTCCAGTGTGCTAAGATAAAGATTGTTAGGCATAAACGTTTTATGTATCTCTCTTAGAGTTTTGTTTTGTGTTGTATTAGTTTTATTGGCTATATTCTGTTGACAAAATCATTGTCATGTAAGGTTGCTGCTTTAACAGGGTTGCCGTATTATTTCAAAGTCTTCAAATATTCAGAGTTTATTTCTCTAATATGGAAAGTGCCTTAATATGACAAGTTTCAGTGTCACAAGCATGAAGAAGGCAATTTCAGAGTTCCAAGAAAATTCTGCGCAGTTTCCAACTCAGCAAAAGTCGGATCCATTGCATCCGTCTGGAAGGACCAGAGACACATCCAGACGCCCATCTGTGTTCGAGAAGATTCCTAACAACTCAGTATTTCAGCATGCATCAGTTTGGACGACAGGGCAACACCGTCAGGATGCTTTTCAATGTTCGAGAAGAATCTAAAATCCTTTGCAGACATGGATTGGTGAAGACAACTTGCAACCATCTAGATGCTAGGGCATTACCGTCCGGACGCGGTCCTTAATAAGGCAACACGTGAAGCGCATTATGGAAGTCAATTGTAGTTTTCTGTCCGGACGCTCTATGCCTACGTCCGGACGCCGCCTAGAGAACTCCGAAACAGTGTTAAATTAGGTTTTCAAAAGCCTATAAATAGAGGTCTCTAGGCATGTATTATTTATAGAATTCAGTATTGAATTCCTTTGAGCTTAGAGAGGGTGTTTAGGTAGAAATTGTGAGATTTGCTAGCTCTCTAAAAGTTGTCCATTGTGTGATTTGATCGTGTGAAGTCTAGCTTAGGGAGGAGCCTTAAGCTAAAAGATTCCATTGAAGACCCCTTTAGGTAAGAGACTTGGTTGGGAAGCGTTCACGTATAGGTACGTGTTAGAGTGACGATCGCAGCATCGGGGTCTGTGAGTTTTACTGCTTTGTTGCTAGCTTTGTTTTCTAAATAGTGGATATCCTGGGTTTGGCTGCCCCTGAGTTGTTTTTCTCTTAAACACACAGTATTTTATTTTTCACAATTCGAATAGTAAATACAAGAAAGTTTTGATGGGAGCCTACCTCGCTATTTGAGTTGATCTCGAACAGTCCACCTATTTGATGGGACAAATAGGCCCGATTGGGATGCTCTCACATTTTCTACCCGGATTGCTTCGGATCCATATTATTCAATTCAAAAGTTTAAACATATAGGGTTGGTAATAATTATATTATATTTATAGAAAAATACACTTTATCCTCTTGGACTATTACCTGATTTTTATTTACAAAGTAATATCTGGGATCCCTATATTACTATTGTGTGTCAAATTAGACACTCCGTAACAAATTGACGTTAAAATGAATGGAAAAGTAGTCATGGACGCGTATAATTGTATTTTTATAAATTTTATTGGAGTAAAATGGACATTTTGTATAACGCGTGGATCACTTGATTGTGTTTATCATCCGAGTTAACAGAATTTCCTAATAGATGGGAGACATTGCAATCCCAATGGTAATTTTGGAAGAAAGTTGTAAAAATTGAAAGATTGAGAGAGATATTACAAATTAAATAGTAGATGGAGGGGATATATAAATATAATTTCTCCAAAATTATTAATGCAACTTCTCGCCTTGAGTAATGCTACACACAAGCACTCACACTTTTGCACGATTTTAATACAATGATAATTTTTTAAAGTACTTCAAAAAATGTAAAAATAAACGTAAAAAAGTTAGAATATATATATCATTACTCGCCTTCCACTTCCAGTGGTTTGGATGGTATCATCATTATGGTCATCATTATTGTTGTTATTATAATGGGACTCAACTCAAATGGCCACTCATAAAGAGCCAATTTAACTTGTAAGTAAGTTTATTTATAGGAAGGAACAATTCAAATTTAGGCATAACATGGATGAATACTATTTTGAAGAAAAACCCTTCACCTTCTCTCTAAAAGAGTTAGGTCTTCTCACCCAAATCCTCCATCTTTGTCCTCAACTAATCTTACCATGTTCCTTTCTCATATCTCCTAAATAAACACTTAATCTCGTATTTCCCAAATTCTCGGTAAATTTTTGCCCATTAGATTTTCTGGGTGGTTTCTCTAAATTTCAAAATCCTTTCTTTAAACCCTTTTTTCTCTCAAATAGGAAATCTGTCGGTGCAAAGTGAGGAGCTATGTGCAGTTTTATCACGGTTTTTTGTTCAGATTTTTAACAATAGCACCCCGACGTTCAAGTTCTTTAGAATCGCTATCGAGGTATTTTTTTCTATTCTCTTATTGGCTGGTGTAAAGCTTTTTTTTTTTTTTTTTTTGGGTTTTTGTGTTTTTGGGGTCTTCTAGTCTGGGCGATTCTTCCCTTTAGCGTATAGACTCTTTCAGTGGGTTAGTTATTTTGATAAAGATTTTGGCTTGGAATTGTCGGGGTTTGGGTGGCACTCCGTCAATCCGTGTTCTATGAGCTCTTATTAGATTTAATCGACTTGATGTTCTGTTTCACTCTGAAACTTTGGTGCATTCTTCGCATTACTGGAATTCTCTCCTTGGTTTGGGTTTTGATTCTTGGTTACAATTTCCTCATGTTGGTCATAAAGGAGGTCTCTTTGTGACTTGGAAGCCGATTTTATCATTGGAACCTCTTTGTATTGATCAAAATCACATCTCCTGCCTGGTGATTTCAAATTCTCTAAACAGTTCTTAGCTGATTTCGTGTGTTTATGCTCCTCACTCTTTGCATGACCAGACTGTGCTTTGGTCCTCTCTTTCGGAATTAGGTAACTTTTTTGCTGGTCCTTGGCTTCTACTGGGGGATTTCAATGGGATTCTATCGTCTGTGGAAAAAACTGGTGGTCGCAATTTTGGTTTGCCTTCTCATCTTGATTTTGTTCATTCAAATGCTCTCATTGATTTGGGATTTGTTGGTAACAAGTTTACTTGGAGTAATCATCTCTCTGGTGGGGATAATATTAGAGAAAGATTGGACCGTGGTTTAGCTAATCAAGGTTGGGTGCATCTCTACCCAAATTCTGTGTTAAATCATCTGTGGGCTTCGCATTCAGATCACTGTCCAATTTTACTCTCTACATCTGGCTCTTATCAGAATCTTCCCAAAACCTTTTCGGTTTGAGGCTTTTTGGACTAGAGACCTTGCCAACCATTTAGTCGTTGCAGAAGCTTGGTTATCTGAGGTTGCTTGTTCTCTAGCTTTCTCTTTAAGTAGGAAGTGGAAAAATATCAAGAGTGCTCTTAAATTCTGGAATTCTCATCATTTTGGACATATTGAGTCTTAGAATAAGTCATTGATGTCTAAAATCAATGCAATCCAAGCATGTCCTTACTCGTTGATTAATTCTACTAAGGAAGTTTCTCTTCAATCGGATTTGCGAGAACAGGTCTTGCGGGAAGAAATCTTGCGGAAACAAAAGTCTAGGGAGCTGTGGCTTACTTGTATAGATCTTAACACTAAGTTTTTTCATGCTTCCACGGCTTGCAGAAGAAGGTATAATTCCATCTCTTGCTTACTCTCGGCAGATGGTTCTTATATTCTGGGAAGAGATAATATTGGTTCTCATTTGGTTGATCTTTTTTCCTATCTTTTTTCTTCTATGAATGCATCTCTTGATTCTGGTATGTCTGATATGGTGCATTGTGTTATCTTTGATGCTGAAAATGATAACTTATGCACTATTCTTGATAAAAGTGAGATTTTTACAGCCATTTCTGATTTAGGTCTTAATAAAGCTCATGGTCTTGATGGTATGACAGGGCTTTTTTATAAAACTTGTTGGCCTATGTGAAGAGCAGTGTTATTACTTCGGTGCAATCCTTTTTTAGGAGAGGTTTTATGCTTAAGGAATTCAATCACACTAATATTGCTCTTATACCTAAGATAGATAATCCTTCTTCGATGCATCATTTTAGGCCTATTAGTCTTATAAATTTCAACTATAAGATTATCTCCAAAATCTTGTCTACCAGATTTAAGCCTTTCCTTCATAAGATTATCTCTCCTACTCAATCTGCTATTTTGAAGGGTAGATCTATTCACGATAATACTATTCTCGCTCATGAGGTTTTTCATACCATGAAACTATGAAAAAAAGGAAAAAAAAAGGTGTTAGTTTTTGTGTTGGCTGCATTATGTTGGACAAAATCACTATCATGTACTGTTGCTGATTTCACAGGGATGCCGTATCAGTTCAGAGTCTTCAAATATTCAGAGTTTATTTCTCTGATATGGAAAGGGTCTTATTATGACAAGATCAATGTCACAAGCATCTAGAAGGAATTTCCGAACTCTAAGAAGACTCTGCAAAGTCTACAGCTCAGCAAAAGTCAGATCCCGAGTTTGCGCCTCAGAGGCTTTAAGACAAACGGACTAGGCTCTTTTTGGTCTGGGTGTTACATTTGGAATCAATGCCCTATAGACTCTTAGGAACCACAACATTTAGATAGGGTTAGTGATGTGTGTTTTAATGAGTACTCGCAAGCACACGAATCGTTTGCAATATAGTGTGTGCAAGTGCGAGATCGAATCCACAGGGAAATGGTCAAATATTAGTGTCTTGTTTACTTAACCTCATTTTAACCTAGTTCCAAAGGTTGGAGGATTGATTCAAGAGTAAAAGACTAAACAAATGAGATGAAATGAAATGTGCAAATTAAAAGGAACTAAGGCTAAGGAATCTACCAAACCAAATCCAACAACTCACACTCTTGGTTTCTACTTGAGCACCCAAAGAACATTAAGCTTAGGATGTCATTCAAGTTTCTCAACCACATATTCTAGAACCATTAAATGAATCCAACTCAAAGATAAATCACGAAGAGTACCCATTTGAAATCAAATCATAATAGATATCATCATTCAAACCGATAAAACAATGTATCCATCGGTTGAAACACATTAAATGTCCTATATCTACCAACAACCACATTCATTGCAAAAGATAAAGCATTTAAATGAATGGAACTTGAATAACAAATATGATATATCATCAAATGTGCAAGTATTATAACAAGAGTGTGAGTGTCATCAATGGAAAGGTTTCATCCTCAACCTTAGTTGAGGTTACTAGCCTTCCATGACTAAGAACACCACAAGAAAATGAAGAACAACCATGGAAATAAAAGAAAAGCTTTACAAAGAGGAAGTGTCTGAGAACAAAAGCTACTGAAATACACTACAAAATGCACGAAATTAAACCTATCTACTGTTCTCTACTCTCTCTACAAGGAGGCATGGCTATGGCTTTTATAGAAGAAAACTAGGGCTAGAAACCCATGTAAAATGACTCCTCTACCCTCCTCTAGGGTTCCTCTCTTGCTAGAGACAACCAAGAACACGAAACCAGCGTGTTCTGCTGCGAAAATCAGAGGGAGAGCTGCTTTTTGTCATGGAGGAGCTTCTGATTGGGTGTTCTGGCGCGCTCTGCAAAAGCAGGTTCTAGGAAATTTCGATCGATCAACTTCGGGCAAAATTTCGATCGATCGACTTTTCAGGACCTCCGAATTTCTAGGCATTTCCTTATGAAATTTGTCATTCCTCTCTTATTGACCTATAGAAACAGAAAAACACAAAAACTAACCAAAATATCAGAAAATAACAAGGCTAAAGGTTTAACTAGTGCAAATCAAGGGGTCCAAATACATAATATTGGGCACTCATCAAATACCCCCAAACTTACATTTTGCTAGTCCCTTAGCAAAAACAAAATGGAAAACAAAATCAAAGCATGAAACATAAGTCCTTTTTTGTGGGAGAAACGATTGCATTTAGCATATGCAACAAGCCTTTTAAACCCATAGGACTCCCTAGTGGACGAGTGAAGTCTCGTGAGGGTTTGCCAGAAATGATACCCACAAACATTGAAATGCCATATTATTAATTGAGCAAAAATCCGCATTAAAACACATGGTTCACACATCATGAGCATGTTTAACAAAATGAATATCACATTATCATGTTATCAAAAATCGATCAACTCATAGATGGAAAATTGAGACAACACATGTTCAAAAGTGTAAGGTGTGAATAACATAGAGTCATGAGGTTTTGATTTTCCTCAAAGCACATATATCCAAAAATTCGCAGGACTTCCGTCAAATAACCAAGGCTTATCTTACATTCATTATTGTTTATTTATTATTTTTGTGTCGGCTGTGCAATGGTTGACTCCATTAAGCTTTCTAATTGACCCATGTAACGAGTGTTGGGCCAGTGACTCCCAAACCAGATGGTTTTAGGGCACTAGATGTAAAAACATCCCTAAAGGCTTAATTACTCAAGTCAAAAAGGCTACGAAATCAAACTAGCCAAACAATCATCCAAGCTGAAATTCTCATCTTTTTACGCGAGCACCCAATGCTTAATGAGGCAAGGGGCCCGGTTACTCATTGAGAAGTCAAATTGGTGATATTATTCTAATTTTTTTATTGTTTTATTTATATATATATATATATATATATATATATATATATATATATATATATATATATATATATATATATATATATATATATATATAACAATAAGCCAAGGTTTCATCAACAAGTCATCCTACAAATCTCAAGATACATTATTTTTAATTCAAATCTCATACCCCACAGAGACAATGCTAATGTGCTTGTGATAAACAATTTAAACATGTTAAGTCTCTCTAATCCAAAGATGAGTCAAAAGATCTCAAATTTTAATGATATGCACAATTCAAAATGTTAAACAAACCAATGAGATGCAATCCATAGTAAGATGTAACCATGCTCAACTAACAATAAGGTATATATTAACAAGTATTTAACAAAGCAAACATAAAATGAAAACAGACAGAAATGTCTACCCCACCCCCAAACTAGAGTAACACATTGTCCCCAATGTGGCTAGAGATACAATACCGAAATGGTGATGCAAGTTGGGCACACTGCAGGAGAAGCGCTCCCCCAAACTTGAACGACAGACACTGTCCTGAAAATCACAACTAGAACACAAGAAAGAAAATCAAATGATAAGGAAAAATGATGAGGGTTGCCTCCCACAAGCGCTAAGTTTTTAGTCTTCGGCCAGACTTTCCATCTTGACGACAATCACTCCGAGTAACTCGGATCCTCTAAATGGGTCGTCTCAACCTCCGAACTCTGTAACTCCAAAAATGGCTTCAGTCATTGCCCATTTACCTTGAATGTGCTGCCAATTTTTGGATCCTCAATCTCAATAGCCCCATAAGAAAACACTGATCGAACTATGAAAGGGCCTATCCATCGAGATCAGAACTTCCCTGGAAACAGATGCAGACGTGAATTGTAAAGAAGGACTTTCTGACCGGGATCAAAGAATCGCCTCAATATGTTCTGGTCGTGAATCTTCTTCATCCGTGCTTTGTACATCCTAGCACAATCATAAGCATCGTTCCTCAGCTCTTCCAATTCATTGAGTTGTATCTTCCTCTGTGAGCCAGCCTTGGTGAGATCGAAATTCAGTTTCTTGATGGCCCAGTAGGCTCTGTGCTCCAACTCCACAGGTAGGTGGCATGCTTTCTCGTACACGATACGGTAAGGTGACATGCCAATCGGTGTCTTGAAAGCTGTCCGGTACGCCCATAATGCATCGTTCAACCGGAGAGACCAATCTTTCCTTGACGGGTTTACCGTCTTCTCTAAAATCCTCTTGATCTCTCTATTTGAAACCTCCACTTGTCCACTCGTCTGAGGGTGATAGGGAGTGGCAACCTTGTGCGTGATGCAATATTTCTTCATCAGCTGCTCGAAGACTCGGTTGCAGAAATGCTTTCCACCATCACTAATAATTGCTCGAGGAGTACCAAAACGAGCAAATATAGTGTCTTTTAAAAACTGAACCACAACTCTGTGGTCATTGGTCTTGCAGGCAACCTCCTCCACCCATTTGGACACGTAGTCCACTACAACCAGAATGTACAGATAGCCGAAGGAGAGTGGGAAAGGTCCCGTGAAATCGATGCCCCATACATCAAAAATCTCAACAATAAGAATCGGGTTGAGGGGCATCATATTTCGATGTGAAATACTCCCTAGCTTCTGACAGCGCTCGTATGAAACACAATAAGTGTGAGCGTCTTGAAAGATGGTAGGCTAGTAAAATCCGCACTGCAAAATCTTTGCAGCGATCTTCTTTGCACTGAAGTGGTTTCCACAAGCATGATCATGACAGAAGGAGATGACGCTGGATTGGTCAGGCTCGGGAATGCATCTCCTAATGATCTGATCGGGACAATACTTGAACAAGTAAGGATCGTCCCCGAAAAAGTTCTTCACCACGGACATGAATTTGGACTTATCTTGCCGCCCCCAATGCAAAGGCATTTGACCGGTGACAAGATAGTTTACTATGTCAGCAAACCATGGTAAGTGAGCGTGAGCAATATGCATCAACTGCTCATCGGGGAAGGTCTCAGAAATGGGGACGGCTTCTTCCGTGAAGTCCACGGTAATCCTCGAGAGATGATCAGCCACCACGTTTTCGGAGCCCTTCTTGTCCCGAATCTCAATGTCGAACTCTTGTAAGAGCAAAATCCACCGGATGAGGCGAGATTTAGCATCCTTTTTGGAGAAAAGATATTTCAATGCCGCGTGATCCGAGTAGATGATAACTTTCGATCCTAGTAGGTAGGATCGAAACTTGTCCAGAGCAAATACGACTGCCAGCAGCTCCTTCTCAGTGGTCGAATAATTCAGCTGGGCGTCGTTCAGAGTTTGACTTTCATAATAAATGACGTGGGGAAGTTTGTCAATGCACTACCCCAACACAGCTCCAACGGCATAATCGGATGCGTCACACATGATCTCGAAAGGTGTACCCCAGCTTGGGGGCCGAATGATGGGTGTGGACGTCAGAATTGCCTTCAAGGCCCCAAATGCCTTATTGTAATCTTCATCAAAAATAAAAGGGCCCTCATTCACCAACAGTTTGCACAAGGGTTGGGCGATCTTGCTGAAATTCTGGATGAATCACCGAAAAATCCTGCATGGCCCAGAAAAGAGCGAACCTCTTTCACCGTCCGTGGGGGTGGAAGGTTGGATATCAGATCTACCTTTGCCTTGTCTACCTCTATCCCCCGACGAGAGATGACGTGCCCGAGCACAATTCCTTGCTGTACCATAAAATGGCACTTCTCCCAATTGAGTACCAGGTTCTTCTCTTTACACCTCTCCAAAACTAACGTGAGGTGGTGCAAACACTCCTCAAAAGATGAACCAAAGACTGAGAAATCGTCCATAAATACCTCCAGGAAGCGCTCCACCATGTTAGAAAAAATGCTGATCATGCACCGCTGAAAAGTAGCGGGTGCATTGCATAACCCAAAGGGCATGCGTCGGTAGGTGAACGTCCTGAACGGACAAGTGAAGGTCATCTTCTCTTGGTCTTCAGGGTCCACAGGGACCTGGTTATATCCAGAATAACCATCCAAAAAACAGTAATACTCGTGCCTGGCCAACCGCTCCACCATTTGATCAATGAACGGAAGAGGAAAGTGATCTTTCCTGGTGGCGGTGTTCAGCTTGTGGTAGTCGATGCAGACTCTCCATCCAGACTGTACTCGAGTTGGAACCAACTCGCCTTCCTTGTTCTGCACGACTGTTACTCCAGCTCGCTTGGGCACGACATGAATGGGGCTCACCCATTTGCTGTCAGAGATGGGGTAGATGATGCCAGCATCCAACAACTTGATTACTTCTCCTCTGACGACTTCCTGCATGGTCGGGTTGAGCCTTCTCTGTGGCTCCCTCGATGGTTTGGTGTCTTCCTCCAAGTGTATCATGTGCATCACCACCGAGGGGCTGATTCCCTTAATATCTTCAATGGTCCAGCCTATAGCTTCCTTATGCTCTCTCAAGACATCTAACAACCTCTCCTCCTGAGCTGTGTGAAGATCTGAAGCTATTATCACAGGCAAAGTCTCTGCTGGACCGAGGAACTTATACTTGAGATTGTCCGGTAGGGGCTTAAGTTCCTTCTTTGGAGGCTCAGGTGCTGCTGCCTCCTCTTCCTTCTTGCTCTCCATAGGAGCAAACTCCAAAACAGCATTTGCTTGCTTGAGCAGTACATCCAAGTCCAGATCCTCTCCAAACTGAGCAAAGCATGCCTCCAGGGGGTCTTTGGTGCTTGATTCTTCCTCTATGATCTCCTCAATCAAGCAGGCACTTCCGATCTCATCACATTCCCTCGGCCTTTTGCTGATGTCAAAGATGTTCAGCTCTACTGTCATATTGCCGAAGGAGATCTTCATTACCCCCGTCCTACAGTTGATCAAGGCGTTAGCCGTAGCTAAGAATGGTCGCCCTAGGATCACCGGTATTTGAACTCCAACATTCTGTGCCGGCTCAGTATCTAGTACTATGAAATCCACGGGGAAATAAAACTTGTCTACCTTAATCAAAACATCCTCCACTATTACCCGTGGTATCTTAACTGACCGATCAGCCAGCTGCAGTGTCATGGAGGTGGGCTTCAATTCTCATAACCCCAATTGCAGGTAAACTGAATAGGGTAGGAGATTGACACTGGCTCCAAGGTCAAGCAGCGCCTTCTCAATGTGGCTGATGCCTATTGTGCAGGAAATAGTAAGACATCCGGGGTCCTTATACTTGATAGGCAGCCTACACTGGAGGATTGAGCTGACTTGCTTGGTCAAATAAACTTTTTTCGGGACATTGGTTTTCCGCTTTACAGTTACTAAATCCTTCAAGAACTTAGCGTAAGACGGCACTTGCTGGATGGCATCCAAGAACGGGATGTTGATCTGCACTTGTTTGAACACCTCCAGAATGTCCTCGAACTTTCCTCCCTTCTTTGGCGCGAGAAGTCTATCAGGGAATGGCGCCTTAGGTATGAACGACCTAGGAGGAGTTTCTATGGTCGGAGCTAATGTAGATGGCTCGGCATCTCTCTTCTCTACGCTCCTGCTTCCTTGTCCTTCTTGTGCAGCAGGGTTCTCCTCTGGGTGAACCACTTGGTTGTCTACTTGTTTCCCTGATCTCAATGTGACAACGGCTTGCACATGCTCCAGCCCATGCACTGCATTTGATGAACTTCCCTCATGGAACTGCAACTTTGGATTTGACACAGGCTGACTAGGGAGCTTTTCTTTCTCTCTCTCCCCCAGGTGACTAGCAATTTGCCCAATCTGGGTCTCCATCTTGGCAATAGCTTGAGCGTTCACCATGGTAGCATTCTTCACGTCATTGATGGATTGGCCTGTAAGCTGGATGAAAGCCTTAAGAGTGTCTTCCAAAGAAGACTGTGAAGAAGAGGCAGGGGCTTGAGTAGGGGCTTGGTATGATGGTGCTGGCTGGGATGGACGGCTTTGATGGTGAACCGGCTGATGAAATCCAAGGGGGTATTGAGTATGGGATTGGTGAGGAACTCCCCCTTGAGCCATAGGCTGGTTTTGCTTCCAAGAAAAGTTAGGGTGGTTCCGCCACCCTGGATTGTACGATTCGGAGAAAGGTCCATTGGCTTGCTTCCTATAGTCGTTGAAAGCGTTCACTTACTCCATTGGTGACTCGACAAAAGCCAACAATGATGGGCAAGTCTGTGCTAAGTGCATGGGACTAACACAGATGGAACAGCAGTCAACATGGAATGGGTTGGCAGCATTCATGGATTTGCTAACAACTAGGGCTTCGACCTTTTTGGTGAGGGCATCTATCTTCATTTTTAATTCTATATCCTCCTTAACCTCGTAGATGCCTCCCTTCTTCTGAATGCGAGCAGCTTTATCTCGACAGCTTGAAAAATCCCATTGTTGGGAATTGTCGGATAACTGATCTAAGGTCCTATACGCCTCCTCTCCCGTCAAACTTAGAAATGCGCCTCCGTTCATCCACTCAATCATGCTACGGTTGGATTGAGTTAATCCTTGATAGAAAAATTGCACGAGTCTCCACTTCTCGTATCCATGTGGAGGGCACTTAATCAGCATATCTTGAAATCTCTCCCAACTCTCAGAAAATTTCTCATCTTCTTCTTGAGTAAATGAGCTTATCTCCTTCCTACACTCATTGACTTTGGACATGGGGAAGAATTTGTTGTAAAACTTATTTAGCAAGTTCTCCCAAGAAGTGATAGAACTAGGCATGTTTGAATCCAACCATGCTTTGGCCCTATCATGGAGTGAGAAAGGAAAAAGCCTAAGATGCACAGACTCTTCAGAAAATTTTTGAAATTTGAAGGTGGCACAGATGTCTTTGAATTTCTTCACATGGCTATAAGGATTTTCGAGGTCCAAGCCATGGAATGCGGGTAGGAGTTGGATGACATGAGGCTTGAGGTCAAAGTGAGTGGCATTGGTTGGGGGTAACACTATACATGAAGGAGAATTTGTTGCAATGGGTGCAAACAAATCCCTAAGTGTCCTAGTATGATCAACGTTTTCCCCCCGATTCCTCTCTTTCTCATTCGCATGCATGTTATCTCCCATCTCAACAGAATTTCTAAACCTTCTCCTAAGAGTTCTTTCAATTTCGGGATCTAAAGATGTCAAGTCTAGGTTCAATGATCTTCTACCAAGCATACACCAAGCATACACAAATGTTTAATCAAAAGACAAACAAAAATAAGGAAAAGAATTTGCTAATGGGGAACAAAGTTCTCTAAAGTACAATCTAGGCTAGTTCCCATGTAGGTGAGGGGGGTCACATTGGACACACTTAAATCCCAAGACCTGTCCTTGCCAGAATTCACCTTGACATTGCCCTTTAGATAGCTAAGTAGACCCATACTAGCAAAATAACACAACTAAGATAAAAAGGTAAAGACTAACAAATATGCATACAATTTACACAAAGATAGCAGCAAAAGTAAAAATAAGAATACTTAGAAATTGGGACCAAAAAGAAGTTTTGGTAAAAATTTCTGCTACTGATCTTATCTAGGAGCTGCCTTCTGAGTTGAGGTCGATCGATCTAATTTAAAGTCGATCGAAAGAAAATCGATCGATCGAATATTTGTGCAGGAACAGAAACAGAAACAGGAACAAAAACAGAACAGAAATTCTCTCTCTTTTTTTTTGTATCTTTTGTTAGAACAAAATAAAATAAATTGAGGGTAATATGAAACACAAACTACACAGAATTTGAACTAAATTATAACGAACTAAAAGAAAATTAAACAAACAGCAAAATACTATTAAACAGAAACAAATTATGAACGAAAAATGAATAAAATGGACTAAAAGAAGTACTGGAATAGAGATACTCACCTAGTTCCGAGCTGCTGCTGTGCAGAATGTTCGTTCGATCGAAGTATATTTCGATCGATCGAATATATTTTCGATCGATCGACTTTATATGAGGCAGATGCTAACTCGATCGATCGAATTTATTTTCGATCGATCGATTCTTCAAGGCACCCAGTAAGTTGCAGAAGCTGCAGAACAGATCCGGAAAAAACAAAGAAAGGACTTAGAATGCAGAACATAAGCTAAACAACAGAAAAATGAAACAAAAATCTATCTAACTAGTAGAAAAACAAAATCAATCAAACAAAAACCAATTTTTGAACCGATTTCCCCGGCAACGGCGCCAAAAACTTGATGTGTGTTTTAATGAGTACTCGCAAGCGCACGAATCGTTTGCAATATAGTGTGTGCAAGTGCGAGGTCGAATCCACAGGGAAATGGTCAAATATTAGTGTCTTGTTTACTCAACCTCATTTTAACCTAGTTCCAAAGGTTGGAGGATTGATTCAAGAGTAAAAGACTAAACAAATGAGATGAAATGAAATGTGCAAATTAAAAGGAACTAAGGCTAAGGAATCTACCAAACCAAATCCAACAACTCACACTCTTGGTTTCTACTTGAACACCTAAAGAACATTAAGCTTAGGATGTCATTCAAGTTTCTCAACCACATATTCTAGAACCATTAAATGAATCCAACTCAAAGATAAATCACGAAGAGTACCCATTTGAAATCAAATCATCCAATGTATCCATTCAATGAACAAATCACAATAGATATCATCATTCAAACCGATAAAACAATGTATCCATCGGTTGAAACACATTAAATGTCCTATATCTACCAACAACCACAATCATTGCAAAAGATAAAGCATTTAAATGAATGGAACTTGAATAACAAATATGATATATCATCAAATGTGCAAGTATTATAACAAGAGTGTGAGTGTCATCAATGGAAAGGTTTCATCCTCAACCTTAGTTGAGGTTACTAGCCTTCCATGACTAAGAACACCACAAGAAAATGAAGAACAACCATGGAAATAAAAGAAAAGCTTTATAAAGAGGAAGTGTCTGAGAACAAAAGCTACTGAAATACACTACAAAATGCACGAAATTAAACCTATCTATTGTTCTCTACTCTCTCTACAAGGAGGCATGGCTATGGCTTTTATAGAAGAAAACTAGGGCTAGAAACCCATGTAAAATGACTCCTCTACCCTCCTCTAGGGTTCCTCTCTTGCTAGAGACAAACAAGAAAACGAAACCAGCGTGTTCTGCTGCGAAAATCAGAGGGAGAGCCGCTTTTTGTCATGGAGGAGCTTCTGATTGGGTGTTCTGGCGCGCTCTGCAAAAGCAGGTTCTTGGAAATTTCGATCGATCGACTTTTAAGTTCGATCGATTAACTTTTCAGGACCTCCGAATTTTCAGGCATTTCCTTATGAAATTTGCCATTCCTCTCTTATTGACCTACAGAAACAGAAAAACACAAAAACTAACCAAAACATCAGAAAATAACAAGGCTAAAGGTTTAACTAGTGCAAATCAAGGGGTCCAAATACACAATATTTGGCACTCATCAGTTAGAAAGGGTTTGGATTTAGTATTTCGGCCATTTAGAGTCCGCATTGTTCAGTAGATTAACGTCCTCAAGGTAACCTATAATGACTATTAATGTAGATGGCACCTAACACACATAGCAATGGAACACGCGGCGAAGCTGAGATTCCAAACGCCAATGGAACAATGTATGACACAGTCCATTAGCCAGTTCAGGGATCCAATGTACTGATAGCTATTGTAGAGCAAATAGCAAGTCTGATTGGGGCCAATCACCATGAAAACCGAAATGCTGGTTACAAAGGCAAGGAGGATGGTTGTACGTTTGAAAATTTCAATCGGCAATAGAGAAGGTTATGGAGGTAATGACCTGCACTGATGAACAAAAGGTGCGCTATGCAACCTTTAAACTGATAGCAGAGGCCGAAAGGTGGTGGGTGGCAAAGAAGGAACACATGCAACAACAGCTTGGGGAGGGAGCCTTAATTCAATGGGAAGACTTTAAAAAGGAATTTCTAGACCAATTCTTTCCGCAAACGATCCGACTAGCGAAAGCACAAGAATTCACAGATTTCTTACAGGGGTCAACGTCGATGGAATAGTATGCTTGTAAATTTATAGAATTATCGTGATTTGCCCCATATCTCATCGCAACAAAAGAACTCAAGGCAAGGAAGTTCGGAAAAGGCCTTCACCCACGAATCTTATACCGCGTTGCAGGATTCGAGCTAAACAATCTCGCTGATCTTATCAATAATGCAGAGTTCTACATCCAACAGAAGAAGAGGACGGCGCCTCAGGGTATCCAAACAAGTGGACAACACAAACACCCGAACAAAAGAAGGAATAACCACCAGGTCGAGTGTAACCCAACGCCTCAAGGAACTCAAGGAGGGAACGGACCACGCCCCAATTGCCCTCAGTTCAAGAAACCCCCTTATGGAGCTTGTTTGCAAGGCCAAGGCGTTTGCTACAAGTGTGGGAAACTGATAAGAGTCGAATGTTGCACATTCAAGCCCCTTAACTTATATATGTTAATTCCTTAGCATTATTATTTGTTTGATTTTGTATTGTTTTATTGTTTTCAGGTTTTAAATAAAGATGCAAATAATTCCATTGATTTTGGGCTTAAAGCACACTTTGAGAATATTTAGAAGATACTTTTAAGCTTAACCAATCATAATAGAAGACCTATATGATGTGGTTAAGTTTAATTAAATCAAGTAAAGGATTAAACCCAAATTTCTCCACTAAGAGTCAAAATCGAATTGGGCTCAAATTTGGATTCTGCACCTATCTCAGTTTTTTGATCATAGCTTTTGTCTCAAACATCGGATTGCAATGAAATTGATGACGTTAGAAAGTTAATAAAAAATTAAACAAATATGTCAGAAATAACGTTTTCCTAATTCGGACATTTACTATACCAAAATTGCCCCATAATAAAAGACCACAATTCTTGACAAATTTGGAATCCTTTTCCTACTTGGATTGAAGTTTCAATCTCATACTTGGACAAGAAGACTCAAGAGACAATTTTTATGAAATTCCAAGAGCTTCTAGGTCTCTCCTAGTCTCTATAAATAGACCCCTAAGCTTTAAAAGAATGTGTGCTTGTACTTATGCTTGTGCTTGTGCTTAGCTTTAGATAGAAAATTCTTCTTAGAGGCTTGACAAGTTGAAGAGGAGAAGAACATGGCAAGAGGTTATCCCAGCACCACGATGAGCAGCTAAATTCGTATTAGGGTGTTGATGTAGCCCTTTCCAAGTAACAATGGTTTGATTGTATTTTAATTTGGCATTTTCTATATGCATGATGGTTATATAACTATGAGAATTGATCTTAATGTTTATATTGAATCATTATGAATTTCTTATCTTGTCGTAGAAAGTCTTTTATATTGATTGAACTCAATCCTTCATATTTTCTATGACTATGTGAATGATTGTTATACAATGGTTTTAATTGATATATGATCAAGAGGGCTAGATAGGTTATGCCTAGGGAAGACGGATTGTACTACACCCTAATTTAGTGTAATTTAGGAAGATAGTTCGTACCAATCGAAAATGGGTTATACTATTCCATTGATTGTGTGTATCCTATTAAAGACATAGCTAATTCATACCTAGAGAAGACGGATCGTACCACATCTTAGTGGTTTAGGTGGACGGTTCATGCCAATCGAAGATGGATTATATTTATTCTTTAGAGGTAATTTCTTGACTGCTCGAGTGAGACGAGCCCTATATCATGCATAGTATGAATTTCCCTTGCTAATTTATGATTGATCATTGTTATGAAATGAGTGGTGAAATCAATCTCTTATTCTTTATCTCATCCATACTCTCTTTTAAATTGATGTTTCTTTTACTTTTATGTATTTATTTTTAGAAAACAAAAATCAAACATCTTTTTAATTAAGTTATATTTAATCTAAAAAATCTTGATAACAATACCCCTACAGTCCTTGAGGTTCGACACCCTCAATATAACCCTATCCTACAAGGATTCGTACTATTGCTAGTGGTAATTTTATTATTGATATTTTGTATACAAAACGATCACATTAGAAACCAGGACACATTGCTCGAGAGTACCGAGCACCGAACGTCGGACAGTCCAGCCAAGGGAAGCCAGAGGGTATGTAATGACCCAAGGGGACATTGACGCCTCGAATGATGTGGTCTCAGGTGCACTCCCAATCCCCTCCTGTGTAGCTACTGTTTTATTTGACTCAAGAGCAACGCATTCCTTCATCTCACACTCTTTTGTTAAGGTTTGCAACTTAGAAGCTGGACCCTTAAATGTGAACCTAGCTGTACCAACTCCAGTAGGAACATTAATTTGTAACTCAGTTGTTAAGGGATGCCCCATTAAAATAGAAGGTCACGTAATGTGTTTTAATCTCATAGTCTTTGAGATGCTAGGTTTTGACATAATTTTAGGAATGGATTGGCTGTGAGCAAATCATGCTTATGTAGACTAGTTCCGAAAGGAAGTAGTGTTCAAACCCTTGGGGTCGGAGTTTAAGTTCTGGGGGAATCAAGGTGTTCACCTTCCCAAGCTAGTTTCTGCCATGCAAGCTCGTCATTTGATCAGTAAAGGATGTACCGGTTTTCTCGCTTGCGTAACTAAGGAGAAGCAAGAAGTGAAGATTGAAGACGTCCCTATCGTTCAAGAATTCATTGGCGTATTCCCAAAGGAATTAGCAGGTCTACCTCCTAATTGGAAAATTGAATTCTCTATCGACCTTCTGCTAGGCAAAGCACCTATTTCTCGAGCGCCCTATCGGATGCACCTACGGAACTCCGTGAATTAATGGAGCAGTGACAAGAACTTTTGGACCGCGGTTTTATTTGGCCTAGCATGTCACTGTATATGGAGCACCTATTCTATTTGTTAAAAAGAAGGATGGGACGATGAAACTGTGCATCAACTACCGAGAATTAAATAAGGTTACCATTAAGAATAAGTATCTGTTGCCTCGAATAGATGACCTGTTCAACCAGTTACAAGAATTTCAGGTCTCTTCAAAGATTGATTTACGGTCGGGTTACCACCAAATGAAGATTAAGGAGAGCGATGTGCCAAAGTCGGCCTTCCGAACTAGGTACGGTCACTACGAGTTTCTAGTTATGCCTTTCGGCTTAACTAATGCCCCATAAGCTTTCATGGACCTGATGAATTGCATTTTCCATGAGTTTATCGATCAGGGTGTGGTTGTATTTATTGATGACATACTAATCTACTCAAAAAGCCAAGAGGAGCATGAGAAGAACCATCGTACAATACTCCAAATTTTGAGGGAAAATAAGTTGTATGGCAATTTGAAAAAGTGTGAATTCTGGCTAGAAGAGGTCCCATTTCTAGGTCATGTAGTGTCTGAGGATGGTATTTCAGTCGACCCTAGCAGGGTAAAGGCAGTGGTAAATTGGGCAAGACCGCCAACCATACATGTAACCAAGAGCTTCTTAGGACTTGCTAGGTATTATCGAAGATTTGTTAAAGGATTTTCTAGCCTGGCGGCACCACTAACCCGCCTAACAAAGAAATGAGAAATTTTTATGGACAGATGAATGGGAGCAAAGTTTCCAGGAGCTAAAGCATCTCTTAGTGTCGGCGCTGGTTGTCACACTTCCGACGGGGTCAGGCAACTTCGTGATCTATAGTGATGCCTCATGCAAGGGCCTTGGGTGCGTGTTAATGCAAAATGGTAGAGTAACTGCATACGCTTTGAGGTAGTTGAAACCATTTGAGAAGAATTACCCTACTCACGACCTAAAGCTAGCAGCTGTGGTATTTGCATTAAAGATTTGAAGGCATTTCTTATATGGGGAGCACTGCGAAATCTTTACCGATCACAAGAGTTTGAAGTACCTCTTCACCTAGAAAGAGTTGAACATGCGTAAAAGGAGGTGGTTAGAACTGTTAACGGATTATGACTGTACTATCAACTACCATCCGGGAAAGCCGAATGTCCTAATAAACGCTCTTAGTAGGAAAATTGCACAGAGAATGGTGGCGGCGAAATTCACCACTCAAAGGCAAATTCTACTAGATATGGAGAAAGTTGGAATTGAGGCGGCAGTTGGCAGTATGCAAACCTACCTTAGCAATTTGACTTTGAAGCTGATCCTCAGGGAGCAGATCAAGACTGCACAACTGATCAATCCTAAAATGATCACGATTCGTGTAGAGACTGAAAAAAATAAGCTACCAGACTTCAACATTGCAGAAGACGGCATATTAAGGTTCTACAACAAACTATGTGTACGAAGCGAACTGGAGTTGTGGAAGTTGATTCTATCAGAGGCTCACCAATCTCTATACACAGCCACACTTGAAGTACCAAGATGTATCGAGACCTTTGGGAACACTTTTGGTGGAATGGGATGAAGATGGATGTTGCACAATTCATAAATCAATGTTTCACATGTCAGCAAGTCAAGGCAGAACATCAGAACCAGCAGGAGCACTTAAGCCATTTCACATCCATGAGTGGAAGTGGGAGCATATCTCCATGGATTTTGTCACAAGATTATCGAAGGAGCTAAGCGGTCCAGTCCATACGTTGTTTGGGTAATGGTTGATCGGCTAACAAAGTCAGCACACTTCATACCATTCAAGACCACGTCTACTATGGATCGGTAGCAAAGATCTACATCTGAGAAATTGTACGCTTGCACAGAGTACCTGTATCGATTGTGTCAGATCATGATGCTTGCTTTACATCAAGATTTTGGCAGAGCCTAACTCAACATTGGGGTCGAGATTAAATTTTAGTACAGCATTTCATCCTCAAAGAGATGGACAATCCGAGAGGACGATTCAAACCCTAGAAGACATGTTAAGGGCGTGTGTACTAGATTTAAAGGGCAGCTGGATTCAGTATATTCCATTAATAGAGTTTGTTTACAATAACAGTTTCCAAACAAGTATCGGCATGGCACCATACGAAGCACTTTATGGGAGGAAATGTCGATTGCCTTTATATTGGGATGAGGTTGGTGAAGGGCAATTCATCGGACCAGAGATTGTCCAAGATACTTGCGAGAAGATCGCACTCATCAGGGAAAGCCTAGTCGCAGCTCATAGTAGTAGAAGAGCTACGCAGATAATAGACGGTGAGAATTGGAGTTTAAGGTAGGTGAAAAAGTATTTCTCAAAGTATCCCCAATTAAGGGAGTTTCCCGCTTTGGCAAGAAAAGTAAGTTGAACCCTCGCTATATCGGACCGTTTGAAATCTTGAAACGTATTAGGCCAGTGGCATATCGTTTATCACTACTCCCAAATTTATCTAGAATTCATAATGTTTTCCATGTGTCGATGTTACAGAAGTACTTGCAAAACCTTCACATGTTTTGCAAAGCAACCCATTTCAAATTTGTCAAGACGTGACTTATGAAGAGGTATTAGTGCGGATAATAGGTAGAAAGGAAAATAAGTTGCATCGATGAAAGATCCCAATGGTTAAGGTGATGTGGAGCAAACACTGGACACCTGCAAAGGCTTCCTGGGAATTAGAGGAGGAAATGAGAGCAAAGTATCCGCAACTATTTGAGTGACTGTTGTATCATGAAACAAATGAAATTTTTGTATATATATATATATACATATTGTATTCATTCCATGGTTGGTTGCATGAATTAATTATTTGACTAAATCATTGGCCCTTACATACATACATTCGCGACACTAGTATGGCAGACTCTTCAGACATCCCCGGGTACCCCCAAGATTGTGACCTGATGTTACGCCGTTGCGTGCAATGGGCCAATTGGAATGCTTATGAGATCATTCGAATCCGGCCGTTTATTGTTCAGACATTGATTGTTAAGCGTGGTGGATACCGTTGATCAGCTTTGGGTCCACGGACGATTCATCAGAGGTATGGCAGGTTTCTTGCGACGTCTAGACCTTGAGTGTCCGGATGAGGAACCAACACCTCCCTCGGGAGGACCGATCCAGGATCCTACATCAACACCAACTGAGATGATCACCGAGACCCCACCCGCTGGATCCCTCTCGAACCAGGCTTGAGTAGGTTAGTATATGTTTACTTGTTCGCTTTCATTTATCGTTTTGAAGAAAAAACAATTCCGGGGACGAAATTTCTTTTTAGGGGGGAAGTGTTGTAACACCCTCATATTTGTACTTAGGAAATTTTGACCAAGGTCTTGAGCCTAAACTTCAAAATCAATGTCATTAGGCCTTGTAAGCTTAATAAAGTGTTGTGAGTTTTAAATTACTCGTAAGCGCACGAATCATTTGCAATATAGTTTATGTGGAAGTGCGATGTCGAATTCACAAGGAATTGCATTGCCAAAAATTAATTTATATTTAAACAAATTCTATTTCAACCTAATTCCGAATTTTGGAATTTTTTCTATGCACAATAATAAACTAAATTAAAATTGATTAAAAACAATAGGTAAAAAGCACTAAGGTTTTCAAAATCCACCTCACCAAATCAAACAACACATTCTTGTATTTTACTCATACACCCGATAAACAAATAAGCCTTATTCACTGTTCAAAGTTCCTTAAAAAAAAATTAAATTATTTCATGAATCCAACTCAATAACAAATCATAACAAATATCCAATTGAAATCAAATCATCCCTTGCATCCGTTTGATAAACAAATCACAATGGATATCATCTTTCAATCAAATGATTCGATGTATCCATCAGAAATCAATTAATTGAATTTGGACTTGAACAATATTTTGATAAACACCGGAATTGTATAAATAAATAACAAGAATGAGACTGTTATTAATGACGAGGTTTCATCTTCAACCTTAGTTGAGGATTTAGCCTCTCATGACTAAAAATAACATGCTAAACTTTATTAAAAACATTAAAAAAAAAAAATACAAAGAAAAAGAAAACATACAAAGACGAAGACCTGCTCTCAGTAGTGGCGGTTGGCTTGCGCCTCTCACCCCACACACACTCTCTTTTTACAAAAGAAAACTCCATTTTTATATGGTGCTGCTAGGGTTAGAAACAAAAGACAAAAAATGACGCCTCTACCCTCACTTCCCTTATTTTTCTTTTACCTTTTCTCAATTCCTTCATAAACGAATTGGCCCCACTTACATCTCTACACCCTTCTTTTCCTTTTCCCACTTTTCTTTTCTTCTTTTCTTTTATTTGTTCCCATGCACGTTGGCTTTCTTCAATTTTTTTTTCTTCTTCTTTCATTTCTTTTTGGTTATCTACGAAATAGCTTCTTCCTTTTTATTTTTCTTTTCTTTTTGGAATTCGCTCGAGCGTCTTGGGTAGAGATGTGCTTGAGCCAACAGATCAGAATGTATTTGTTTTCCCGTTTCTTTGCAATTCCACATAAAAATCGTTATTTTTTTTCAATGACCTGCAAAACACTAAAACACCAAAACTATCAAAAAAAATCATAAAATAACAAAGTTAAAGGTTTAGCACATGCAAATTAAAGGGTCCAAATATACAATACTCATCAAATACCCTTAAACTTATATTTTGCTAGTCCCTTGGCAAAACAAAATCAAAACATGAAACATAAGTCCGTTGTCGTGGGAGAGACGATTGCATTTAGCATATGCAACAAGAAACCCTTAGGACTCCCTAGTGGACGAGTGAAGTCTCATGAGGGTTTGCCAGAAATGATACCCATAAACATTTTAAAGCATGCACTATGTTGTTGACAAACAATGACTTCCACACGAACACATGGTTCATAAATCATGAGTAGGTTTAACAAGGTGAACATCACAATCACATCATTAGGACATCAAAAATCAATCAACTCATAGTTGAAAAATTGAGATAACACATGTTCCAATAAGTGCAAAGTGAGAATAACATAGATTCATGGGGTTTTAATTTTTCTCAAAGCTTGTATACCCCAAAATTCATAGGAATTCTATCTGATAAAAAGAACCAAAGCTTAAATCAAAATATGCAATTAATTTTTTTTTTTTTACTTTTTTTTTTTTGTAGGCTGTGCAATGCCTGACTCCATTAAACTTTCTAATTGACTTATATAACGAGTGTTGGGCCAGTGACTTCCAAGCCAGATGGTTTTATGACATTAGATGTAAAAACATATCTAAGGGCTTAATTACTCAAGTCAAAAAGGCTACAAAGCCAAACTAGCCATACAACCAACCAAATTGAATTTCTCATATTTTGACGTGAATGTTCAATGCTTAGTGAGCCAAGATGCCCAGCTACTCAATGAGAACTCAAATTGATGATATTATTCTTTTTTTTTCTTTTTTTTTTTAAGCCAAGTTTTCATTAACAAATCTCAAGATACATATTCCTCAATTGAAATCTCATATCTCAAAGAACCAATGTTAATGTGCTTGTGAAAATCAATTCAAACAAGTGAAGTCTCTCTAATCCAACAAGTGAGTAAAAAAAAAAAAATCAGATTTCTAATGACATGCACTGTTCAAGATGTTAAACAAACCAATAATATGCAAATCACAATTGCGATGTAATCATGCTCAATCAAAAACATAACACAAATTTCTTTTTTCTTTTTTTCTTTTTTTAAGATTTTCTATAACAAAAGGACAAATAAAAATAAACAAACAAACAGACAGAATTTTTTTTTTTTTTTTTTGAAGATTTTATAGCACAAAAAGACAAATAAAATAAACAAACAAAGTGTTTTTTCACACCTCCAAACTTGAATCACACATTACCCTCAATGTATAGTATAGAAATACATTACCAGAAGTAAGAAAATATCAAGGTGTGAAAAATGGCAGGGCATCCCCCAGACTTAAACCAAAACACCTATCAACAATAGTAACATCAATATTTTCTCATAGAAACAAACATCAAAAAATTAATTGCTGTCAGAAAAAAAAAATGACAAGAAATTAAATGAATAAGGAAAAAGAACTCAGAAATTAAATGCAGAAAATAAAAAAGAAAAATTACCATACTTTCCTTGATCATTTGGATGTTCAACAAATCTCTTCCACCATTTCTTCCTTAAAACTTGATAGCACTCTGAAAGGATGTTTTGCCATCTTAGGTAACCAACTTGCTTGCTTCGAAGGAGCTTCTTACGACAACGATTCTTAGATTTGCGCGCTCGTGTGCATAAGTCCTTGAGTATCTTGACATAAGATGGCTCTTTGAGACATTGAAGAATTGAAGCTTTGAGCTCATGAGGTGTCTTAAGAGGGGTTGTGATGAAGGAAAGAGCTTTAGTACTCACTTCCTTATCATTGGACAAATTTGGAGTTGACAAGGGCTCAATTTGCTCTAGGTGCTCAACAGACTTCAAGTGCTCTTCTTTCTCTTCCTCCTTAACTGTTAATGAAGATATGATATTTTAGTGGTTTCCCCATTCTCAGGTCATATCTCAAGAGTGGAATCCAATAAGGCCTCAGCTTGCTCACTTATTATGACAAGGTCCAAATCAAATTCAAATTGAGCAAAGCTCTCTTCCAATGGATCTTCCAAACTTGGCTCATTAACAATTTCCTCAAACAACTTCTTCACTCCCAAGTGTGGTGGTGGCTTGGACATGCTCATGATGAAGATTGTTGGAATCATCCTCATCAATCATGTAGTGCCTTTCAGCCATCAACTGACTCTGAAGCTCTTCTTCCTCCATTCTGTTTAACTCAGCAACCAGACGATCAAGATGTCCTTCCAACCTTTCAATCGATGGAGTGTTGGCCATAGTGGCATTCTTCATGTCACTAATAGATTGGCCTATGAGATGCATGAAGACCTTGACAGTGTCTTCTAATGATGACTCTGGTTGTGGCAATTGAATGGTGGATTGGCCAGTTCTCTCTATAAATACCTTTAGCGTGTCTTCCAATGAAGATTTTTTAGGAAGAAGATCATATGATGAAGGATGGAGGACTTGGGTTTCGAACTGTGGATATTCAGGATGGTGAAGTTCATGAAATTGGGGAGTACAATTTCCCATAGCTAGAGCTTGCCACGAGAAATCAGGATGGTTGCTCCAGTCTGGATTGTAAAAATTTGAATTTGATTCAAATCCTGGGTTTAAGAAATTGGTGTTCATTTGCTCATATGAAAAATTACATAATTGTCCATAGGATGTACAATTACTAGAATTATGATAAGGATAGGAGCAATATGAACATGGTCCATATGCGTAACAATTCATGTTTCGCCCTCACTGGTTAGCATGCAAATATCTCACCTAAAACATAAACCATTTTTTTTTTTAAGAAAAAAAAAAAAAAGGTAAAATCAAAATAAATAATATAAAATAAAAAATGAAAACTAAAACAGAAGCATAAAACAAAACAAAACCAAAAATTGAAAACTAAAATTTAAAAACTCACAAAACGGACCAAAAATAAGTTTGGTAAAATTTCAGGTACTGATCCGTTTTGATGCAGTCTGTGGATGTGCGCTCGTGCGCAAGATGGGTGAGATCGAGTACAGGCGCGCTGATCCGTCTGCTGCTGCTGCTGCCTTGACCACGAGAGTGCTCGAGTGTATGTGTGTTGATGTGCGAATGAAGTTTCGGCACAACTGCAAAACAATGATATAAAAATAAAAAATAAATAAAAATAAAAATCTACCTAAATTAATAGAAAAATAAAATCAATTCAAACAAAAATCAATTTTCACAAATCATCAAATTCCCCAACAACAGCGTCAAAAACTTGTTTTGAGTTTCAAATTACTCGCAAGCGTACGAATCGTTTGCAATATAGTGTATGTGCAAGTGCGAGGTCGAATCCACAGGGAATTGCGTTGCGAAAAATTAATTTCTATTTAAACTAATTCTATTTCAACCTAGTTTTGGATTTTGGAATTTTTCATGCACAATAATAACTAAATTAAAATTGATTAAAAACAATAGGTAAAAAGTACTAAGGTTTTCAGAATCCACCTCGCCAAATCAAATAACACATTCTTGTATTTTACTTATACACCCGACAAACAAATAAGCCTTATTCATTGTTTAAAGTTCCATAAAAAAAAAAAAAACATATTAAATCATTCAATGAATCCAACTCAATAACAAATCACAATGAATATCCAAATGAAATCAAATTATCCAATGTATTTGTTTGATAAACAAATCACAATGGATATCCTCTTTCAATCAAATGATTTGATGTATCCATTGGTTAAAACACATCAAATATCCAACTTTTAACAAATAATTATTCAACCAAAAAACATAAATCAATTAATTGAATTTGGCAATGAATAATATTTTGATAAACATCAGAATTGTATAAATAAAATAACAAGAATGAGTGTTATCAATGACGAGGTTTCATTTTCAACCTTAGTTGAGGATTTAGCCTCTCATGACTAAAAATAACATGCTAAACTTTATTAAAAACATTATAAAAAAAAAACTAAAAAATAAAACTAAAAGTCTTACAAAGAAAAAGAAAATATACAAAGACAAAGACCTGCTCTTGGTAGTGGTGGCTGGCTTGCGCCTCTCACCCCACACGCAGTACTCTCTCTTTTTACAAAAGAAAAGCTCATTTTTTATATGGTACTGTTAGGGTTAGAAACAAAAAACAAAAAATGACGCGTCTACCCTCACTTCCCTTATTTTTCTTTTACCTTTTCTCAATTCCTTCATAAACGAATTGGCCCCACTTGCACCTCTACGCCCTTCTTTTCCTTTTCCAACTTTTCTTTTATTTGTTCCCACGCACGTTGACTTTCTTCAAATTTTTTATTTCCTCTTCTTTCATTTCTTTTTGGTCTTCTACAAAATGGCTTCTTCCTTTTTATTTTTCTTTTCTTTTTGGAATTCGCTCGAGCGTCTTGGGCAGAGATGTGCTCGGCCAACAGATTAGAATGTACTTGTTTTCTAGTTTCTTTGCAATTCCACATAAAAATCGTTATTTTCTCTCAACAACCTGCAAAACACTAAAACATCAAAACTAACAAAAAAAATCATATGATAACAAAGCTAAAGGTTTAGCACATGCAAATTAAGGGGTCCAAATATACAATATTTGGTACTCATCATAAAGATTTGATCATGCCCTTTAAAAGAGATAATGGAAAATAATTGATTTCATAAATTAAGGATTAATTTATAACATATGCCATATAGAACAATATAAAATAAAATCTTATGATTTTAATGTAACATGGCATCTTTTAATTATGTACATTAACTACTTTCAATCGTGTTTAATTATAGATGACCCTTATTAATTAAGTTGTATTGGAATCACAAACCACTCCATGCATAAGACCACCTAGGTAAAAAGAAAAGTACCCTTTACATGGGATGGACTAGTTAATAGAAGCAATTTTTCTTCATTTGGAAGAGCAAGACTCCTTTTTGACTTCCCCAAAGTAAGGAAGCTTGTTCCTTACCTCCAATTCCCTCATTACAAACGTCCATCCCCCATCTCATTTCACCCATCTACTCTTTCATTTTTCCTCACATCTCAACTCCTCCAAGTGCTCATCCCACCCCTTCTTCATTAGATAAGCCTTTGAGTTTTAGTGTGATTTTGCCTTAACTTTGTTAGTAACCCATCCTCTCATCTTTCAATACTATCATTTATGTTATGCTTTAACTTGTATGTCATAATTTATTTGGGTATTTAAAACCATGCAATATCATGTTTCAACCTACATGAGATATTGTGTTTATGTTGTATAAATCTTTGTTTAAACCATGAAAATGTGACTATACTATTTTATTAGGTAACTTAACCCATATATTGTTAAATTTCTTTTTATACCATGAAAACACATGTAAGAAGACCTCATAAAAGCATGTTGTTAGTTTTTGTGCTGGCTACATTCTGTTAGACAAAATCACTTTTATGAATGATGCTTATTATACAGGGATGTTATTTTATTCAGAGTCTACACTTCAGTTATGAGCTTCAAGAAAACTTTGTGCAGAATTCAAAACAATCAGTTCAGTTCCCTTGCATCCATCTAGACGATGTGGTATTCCGTTCGGACGCTCATCTATCAAAGCATCATCCGTCCAGATGATGAAAACTTTCCTTTCAAACATCCCTCTGTGTCTAGAAGCTTCGAACTGTTCAAGATTACATCTATCTGGACGTAATGGCAAATAGTCCGGCCGCTATTCAGAGTTCAAGAAGAATCCAGCGTTCAAGTGCATCCATCCGGACGATGTGGTAAAACCGTCCGGACGCCACTCAGTGTTTGATCAGCTATGGGATTTCTTTCCAAAACACAAATATGGGAAGACAGATGCAACCGTCCGGATGATGTGGATTCCTGTCCGGACGAGCTCATCCATAAGGGAAGTCGCGCATTCAAAATTCAGACGTCCAGACGACAGTCTTCATGGTCCGGACGCACGAGCTACATATATGGAAATTGCGTGCATCAGATAAACCGTTCGGACAACATGTTTTATGGTCTAGACGTGCGAAGCCTTGATATGAAAATTGCGTGCAGCTAAGGTGCGACCGTCCGGACGATAGGGCAACACCGTCCGGACGCGGCCCAATTCAGGAAAGAATTTCTGCGAAATTTGGAAAGCTGATCGCACAGTTGTCTATCTGGACGACTTATGTCTACCGTCCAAACGGCACCTAGGTATTTCAAGCCAGACGCTCATTTGAACCTGCAGCCTATAAATAGAGGTCCATAAGCTTGAAAATTGTAAGAATTCGGTATTGAATTCCATAGTGCTTAGAGAGTTATATTTTAGAGTTGTTTTGCTGAGTTGATCTCTCTCAAGCCGTTGTTGTTGTGTGCTGTTACTACGCTGAATTGAAGTCTATCTTAGGGGTTGGCTCTAATGTAAAAGATTCAATTGAAGACCCCTTCAAGTAGGTGATTTGGTTAGGAGGCGTTCATGTTGGGTTACACGTTAGAGTTCAAGGTACGACCACTGCATAAGGGTATATGAGTGCTACTGCTTTGTAACTAGCTTTGTCTTCTGAATAGTGGATATCCTGGGTTTGGCTGCCCCGGAGTGGTTTTTCTCTTAATTGAGTTTCCACTTCGTCAGCAAAATATATGTCTCTTTATTTTTCGCATTGTGATATTTTGTTGCACACTATTGCACGCACTTGATAAATTAGAAGTCGAATAATTTTTACGTGTTGTAACCAAACCTTTGTACCTTATGCTTTATTTTCTTAAATCACATCTACCTTATCCTAGAAGACCAAGAGTTTTGTAAATGACCAAGTGTATGAGCTTATGAATACCACCTTTAATAATATTCTTCGTGGAAATGACGTAGGAATCATACTAAAAGTCCATAGTTGTAAAATGATGTGAAAAATGGTTTTAAAAATGAGTAGTGAGTTGGATTTTAGATTATGTCATAATCTTTTATAACCAAAAAGTCTTATAGTATGGTACTTTTGAGAGATAAATTATTTCTAAATATTAACACTTAAAGTGATGTCAAAACTATTTGAAGAAAATATGTTATTTCTCATATATGTTATTTCATCCAAGAAAAGCTCTGATTTAATCTGAAAAATTTATTTCCATGGCATGTTTAAATGGGTGTTTGATCAAAAATTTGTTAAGTGAAATGCTTTAGATGTGTTTTGGACCAATACGCCAAGTAGTTTAAGTGAAGAACACTAGTTTGGACCCATTTAGTGAGTTTTGGACCTTAATGCTTAACCTAGTTAGGAGAATGTCTAAATTGGCAATTCTTGACCCAAACCCCCATAAAAATAATTTTGAGATTCTTTAAAAAAAAAAATTAATTAAAATAATTTAAAATTGATTATTATTATTAATTAAAATAAATTTTTTTAAAATTTTTCTTTTTATTATTTTTAATTAAAAAAGAAGAAGAAGAAGAAAGAAATCTCTTTTAATAGGTGGAATGGTCAGAAAGGTTGTGTTGGAGACGACGAACTCCTAATTAGGGTCTTTGAGTAGCTAGTTCTAAGTTAACCTAGATAAACTTTATCAGTGCTTTGATTATGGCCGGGTCGGATCCGTACATTCGGACCTTTTGTATTGAGGTGGATTGGAGAAGCTTCGCGGTGGCGGGAGGTTGTTGGCGACTTGCCCATAGTTCACGCCGATGAATGATTGCGAGTCTGCACAAAGAAGATTACACCATTATGGCCAAAAAAAAAAATGTAAAAAAAGAGAGGAACAGAATTGGGTTTGATTCTTTCTCCTTTTCATTTTCTTTCTTTCCTGTGATTTCTTAGCTACCAAACAGAGCGTTACTTCTTCTTTTTTTTTCTCCTTTGGTCTGGCAAGGTCAATTTTCAAAGAAGCCGTTACGTTTAAAAAGCTTAAATTGAAGAATTGACTGCTTAAGGAGCACAGCATCAGCAGGTGATTTATCAAAAGACTATGAATCAGCTGGTCTCCTTTTTTATCCTAGCTCTCCAAGAAAACCAAGTATTCAGACAAAGATCGACATTAAACTGAAGATAAATTATAGACTTACTGGCGACGTGGACAGCATGGAAAAGGGCAAGAAAGACGAGAACAGCAACGTAACGAAGCACCGCCATAGGTGAAGAGGACTCTCTCTTTAACAAGTTTCAGAGTGTTTGGGAAGGTTGAAGGTAGCGGGCAAGAAGGAAAAAGACTCATGTTGTGCACTTCACGAACGAATGGAAACACCACGTTGGGGACGCGAAAAATCAATGAAAGAGAAAATATTATTTTCTTGACATGTCGACAAAAATGCATAATAATTATACAACGGAAAAGAAATAGATTGGGACGCGAAAAGGCCAAGGGCAATACCGGAAAAGGAGGTTTCAGAGGTGCGAGAACTTTTGTAAAGCGTATGCACCTCATTTAGAACTAGACCATTAAGTGCGGAGTTCATTTTTATAAAACTTTTCCTAAACTCGCTCTCTCTCCTGAAACCCGTTTTTAACCATATCCCACCTTTTGGAAGTAAGCCAAACCTGGACGTTTTAGAGAGAGAATTGAAGCTCCTTCGCTATAGGGCTCCACTGGTTTTCGGCTATGGGAGGGAAGCTTCACCTCCCTCATCTTTTTGTACCAACGGCCTTTTCGGAGACTCCTCTTTCCTTTTCAACAATGAGCTCACCGGTGGTCCCCTTTTTTAACCGTGTTTTGTGCTGTTTTTGAGAGGGTTGTTAAATCGAAATATTTGGATCTAGTATCTCACAACACAGGCCTCACCATTGGGTTCGCCGGACTACTCCGAGTCTTCCGCTGGCTAGCGTGCCCCCAATCGACCCCAACACACCGGCCCGTGGCACGTACACACCAGGATCTGTTTTGGCGCGTGGTGGCCACGCGCCACCTCCTCGTCTTCCCCCCACCTCAGCTGGCCGCATCTTTTGGTGGATCCGACGTTTTCTTGATAGCGGCACCCCCTCCCCTCCCCTGACCGAACCTCTATTGTTGGGTTTTATTATTATCTTGTTTTTTGCTTTTTTAGGTTAGATCTCGCAGTTTGCCTGTCGCATGTTCAAGAATTACTGGTTTTTTTGGCTTTTTTTTAACTTAGATCTACTCTCTCTTAGTTTTTTAGTAAGTTTCATTGTAAAGAGATGTTCTTTAATGTTGTAATTGTAATCCTTGTATTTGTTTTGGTAGCTGCTCTCAAGTCAGTTTCTGACTTTATGTTTAGGGAGTCTTTTTAGGAAGTCTTTCTGATCACTGTAATTTGGTCCTTTGTGGTTTTCTATGAAGATGGAATTTCTGTTAAAAACAAAATACCACTTTTTGGTATATATAACATTCAACATGGATTAAAATCCCCAAAATTGTTGAAATTAATATTGATGAAGATCCAGAAATAGGAGAAGAGCTTTCCATTTTGGTTATATCATGTGTGCATTTTTTCAAAAATAAAGAAATGCTTAGGTTGGTTGAATAATGCCTTCAATTTTTACAATGATATCTCACATTAACGAACTACATTGTTCATTTTACATCCCTAGCTATAAATTCATTGGTATGGGTTTTAAATTTCCTATCTTGAATTTCAATCATTCTGTAAATTTGGTTGCTGTCAGCTATGAATTTTGTTCTCATATGGACTACTTGCTACTAAATTGAATAATTTTTGACCTTGCCTAATGAAAATCCTTCTCGTTTTTTTTTTTTTTTTCCCCCTTTGCATTAGTTTTCCTACGAGGAAATTACTTTTTACCTCATGAAGTATTCACCCTTGGTGATTTGGTGTACAAAATTTGGTAGATCACTCCCCCCCCCCCCCCCCCCGACATGTTTAAAAATCCTTCCACTCACCTGTCAGTTTGGACGGAAAGTCAATCTCGTGCATTGCACGTGACCGTTTAAGTGATTTTTCCTTTCCAAAATACCCCCATCCCCATCAGCCGTTATACCCACACATGCGTCCACTGTAGTACCACCAACTTATGGGGAAGGAGACGCTTAACCACCCCCATGGCGGCCAAAGGGGGTGGTGGCTCAGCCACCTTTTTTTCTTCTCTTTTTCAATTTTTTTTTTTGTTAAATTAAAACTTGACTAATAATTACAAATAATAATTTCCCCCAAAAATCTGAAAATGACGTGGGCACGTAATGTGGAAGTGTTTGGGTGATTTGACAATTATGTGGGTGCTGACATGTCGCAAGGGACAAGTGTTGTGTTCCTAGTGGTGCTAAATGGCAGTGATGTGGCGGGCCGTTAGTTTTTAGACGAAAAACTTGACTGAGGTACCAATTAGGTATTTTCCCAAAACTGAAGTACCATCTGTGATGCGAATTGAAACTCAGTTACCAAAAAATAAAGTTTCCAAAACTCAGGTACCAATAAGGTATTTAACCCTAAAACTAATTATAACAATAAGCTCAAGTTAAGAACAATTAAATTTCAAGGCTCAACATAAACTGTCAATCTCTGAGTCTAACATTTTCTCTAAAACATGAACAAATCATTAAACGCATAGAGATTTGAAGTAGCAAAACTCAGATTACCATAAAGATGGATCATTGAACACATTAGCACTTTGTGGATCAATCAAAGTAATTACTCCACCTATCAAAGTAATTAACACATTCTCCCCCCTTTTTGTCACAAAATGACAAAGGATCCCAAAAGAAAAGATCAAACACAGTGGCTAATAATAAAAACGATTTAATCAATGACCCATGCATGAAATCCAATACCATGAATAGTAGAACATGTGATATGCAAACATGAATATTGCAAAACCAAGATCCAGTATTCAAGAAACTCCCCTTTTGGCCATTCTGGGACAGAAATGATTACGGTCAAAAAATAAAATTTCTCCCCCTTTTTGTTACACACGGACAAAGGGCAAACAGAGAAAAAAAAAAAAAAAAACACAATTATCCCAAAAAAAAAAAAAGAAAAAAAAAACAGAATAGTTCAATAGTCTAGAAAAATAACAAAAATTGTTTATCAAATAAAAACAAGCCAATGAGGGAAATGGGCAGTTTAAACAAAAACTAATACACTAAACAGTCTTCCAGGAAAAAAAAATTAGGAAAAAGAGCAGAGCAAATTTTTTTCCAATGTTAGCTTCAAAACACGCATAGATTTAAAACTGATAAAACAGTCAAATAGCAAATAAAAAAATATGCAAACACATAATTGAGAGTTTAGTAATTTATGAGCACAAATTACTCTGCAGATAAAAATTTTAAACAGTTTACTCAACTCATGCTATGCGTGTCATGTGTGAAAGCTTTCTCACTAAGAGCATCAATATTGAGCTCTCCAATTTAAAAGTTTAACCAAATTTTAGAGAAAAACCCAAATTTCCTCCGTGCATCAAACTCTTCAAAATTTCTCCAAAATAAGTTATGTCAGAAACTCACTCTAAATTTAGCTCCACAATTCTCTATGCCATCTATTTTTTTATAATTTTTTTTTTCCTTTCCCGCTTCTTCCCTCTCTTCCTCGGCGCCCCTTTTCCTTTCCATTTGGCTTGTCTTCTCGGGTGCGTCTTCGGCATGAACCTGTCTTCTCGGGTTCCCAAGGCATTCCCTCTCACTGAGTCACCGCTGGCCTGCCATTCTCTTCAGGTTTAGTGTGATGTGTCATGGGTTAACATAGAAAGGTGAAAGCTTGAAAGTTGCAGAAATGGAGAGAATAGAAGAAACACAAAGAGAAGTTTAGAAGTGAGTAGATAAGAAGTGGATGGTCTGTGGTGCCACACGGCAGAAGGAGCTTGAGTAGAAGGAATACGTGCGACACAGCTGGGAAGCACTTGGGCGTTCAAAACGGTGCGTAAGAGTAAGGTGTCATGTGCGTTTCATGCACTTCCAGGTGTCGCTTTGAGTAGGAAACTTTGATTTTCATGACCGTTAAAGTGGTTGCTCTTCAAATCAATAAAAAAAACAATATTTAATTAAAATAGAGAAATATTTAGAGAGTTTGATGTAGTAAGTGTTTTAAAAGTGAGAGATAAAATCAAAAAAGTAGATTATTTAAGTAAATTTGGAGAAAATTATGGAAAGCTTGATGTGGATGCTCTAAGGCAAGATGTTCACTAATAAGGTTCAAAACAACTAAATTTTCTTAATGAGAGAAATTTTATGTTAGATTAGCCAAAAGTCAAACTTTATCTTACTAGGGCCTAGCCACCCTCATCTGATACACTCTTCCTAATAAGCAGCACTTTTTTCTTTTACTTAGTTCGTTAGTGACCGTCTATTTCCGCAATGATTTGGTCACTGACTATTTCTATAGGGACAAATGTAAGAATTTATTTAACAGCACATTCAATAGTGGATCTTATATATCTAGATTTTCTGAGAATTTAATTTTTTTTCTTGTTTGTACTGCAACCTAAAAAGAATGCAAGAATTTTTAGGTTCTAGGTTCAACATGCGAGTTGGTCAATTTGTCCATCTTCACAAAAACACATCTCTCACAAGAATTTCTAGAAGTTAAAAACCAGAGAGAGAGAGAGAGAGAGAGAGAGAGAGAAAGGTTACCTTAAGAGAGCTTTGGATAGTGCACAAATCCATCGCTTGAGATAAATATACTATTTAGCATTTAGATGCAGCAGAGAAACTCAGCAAATATCGGGCTAAAAATCTCAATTATATATAACCATATTTCGTCAATGCACAATGAATGAGATATCAAGTAAAAGTACATGCAATATCTGAAAAGTTAACAAAAGAAGTAAAAAAAAAAAAAAAAATACTGCATCTTTCTCCCTTTTTTTTTTGAAAAAAAAAAACAACAGAAAAATAACAAAAACATGATTTTAAGAGAAGAAGATAAAATCTAATTCTACCATGTAAGATAAAAACAAACACGTCCTCATAGAGAGGTTTGAATTTACCAAGAGAGAAAAGCAGTGGTCCGACGTGCTTTTTCTATCATTCTCATAAGTACCTGCATAAGGTTCTCTTAAAACAACAAGAGAAACATGAGGATAAAAAATAGTTCCACACAAGAATGCAAAGCATAAGTAATATATGGCAATAAAAACAAGATGCAATGCATAAATCCCGACATGCTCTAGGATTAGGAACCATGATCCTAGGGATGCCATATACTCACCTACTAGGTGAGTCCACTCCCCTTCAAGGGGTGAATGATCTCATTCTTCTTTACCCATACCTTATTGATCCTAAGAGCAGGGTTATAGGCCTTGTCCAATTTGTCCAGTCTGCTCAGGACATTCTGCATCATGCTTAATAACCCCTCATAGATATGGTTATTGTTGGGCTCACGGGGCTTTGACTTGAAGCACCTAGATTTGTTGTGACCAGTTTTATAAAACTTTTCCTAAACTCGCTCTCTCTCCTGAAACCCGTTTTCAACCATATCCCCCCCTTTTGGAAGTAAGCCAAACCTAGACGTTTTAGAGAGAGAATTGAAGCTCCTCCTCTATAGGACTCCCCTGGTTTTAGGCTATGGGAGCGAAGCTTCACCTCCCTCACCTCCCTCATCTTTTTGTACCAACTGCCGTTTCGGAGGCTCCTCTTTCCTTCTCAACAATGAGCTCACCGGTGGTCCCCTTTTTTAACCGTGTTTTGTGTTGTTTTTTAGAGGGTTGTTAAATCGAAATCTTTGGATCTAGTATCTCACAACACGGGCTTCACCATTAGGTTCGCCGGACTCCTCCGAGTCTTCCGCTGGCTAGCGTGCCCCCAACCGACCCCAACACACCGGCCCATGGCACGCACACACCAGGATCTGTTTTGGCCCGTGGTGGCCACGCGACACCTCCTCGTCTTCCCCCCACCTCGGCTGGCTGCATCTTTTGGTGGATCCGACGTTTTCTTGATGGCGACACCCCCTCCCCTCCCCTAACCGAACCTCTGTTGTTGGGTTTTATTATTGTCTTGTTTTTTGCTTTTTTAGGTTAGATCTCGTAGTTTGCTTGTTTCATGTTCAAGGATTACTGGTTTTTTTGGCTTTTTTAACTTAGATCTGTCCTCTCTTAGTTTTTTAGTAAGCTTCATTGTAAAGAGATGTTCTTCAATGTTGTAATTGTAATCCTTGTATTTGTTTTGGTAGCTGGTCTCAAGTCAGTTTCTAGCTTTGTGTTTAGGGAGTCTTTTTAGGAAGTCTTTCTGATCACTGTAATTTGGTCCTCTAGTGTTTTCTATGAAGATGGAATTTCTGTTAAAAAAAAATACCACTTTTTGGTATATATAACATTCAACATGGATTAAAATCCCTGAAATTGTTGAAATTAATATCGATGAAGATCCAAAAATAGGAGAAAAGCTTTCCATTTTGGGTACATCATGTGTGCAGTTTTTCAAAAATAAAGAAATGCTCAGGTTGGTTGAATAATGCCTTCAATTTTTACAATGATATCTCACATTGACGAACTACGTACATTGTTCATTTTACATCCCTAGCTATAAATTCATTGGTATGGGTTTTAAATTTCCTATCCTGAATTTCAATCATTCTGTAAATTTGGATGCTGTCAGCTATGAATTTTGTTCTCATATGGACTACTTGCTACTAAATTGAATAATTTTCGACCTTGCCTAACGAAAATCCTTCTCGTTTTTTATGTTTTTTCCCCCTTTGCATTAGTTTTCCTACGAGGAAATTACTTTTTACCTCATGAAGTATTCACCTTTGGCGATTTAGTGTACAAAATTTGGTAGATCACTCCCCCCCCCCCCCCCCCCCGACTTGCCAACATGTGTCAAGTTTAAAAATCCTTCCACTCACCTGTCAGTTTGGACGGAAAGTCAATCACGTGCATTGCACGTGACCGTTTAAATGATTTTTCCTTCCCAAAATACCCCCATCCCTATCAACCGTTATACCCACACATGCGTCCACTGTAGTACCACCAACTTATGGGGAAGGAGACGCTTAACCACCCCCATGGCGGCCAAGGGGGGTGGTGGCTCAGCCACCTTTTTTTCTTCTCTTTTTCAATTTTTTTTTTTGTTAAATTAAAACTTGACTAATAATTACATAAAATAATTTCCCCCCAAAATCTGAAAATGACGTGGGTACGTAATGTGGAAGTATTTGGGTGATTTGACAATTATGGGAGTGCTGATATGTCCCAAGGGACAAGTGTTGTGTTCCTAGTGGAGCTAAGTGGCAGTGACGTGGTGGGCCATTAGTTTTTGGACGGAAAACTTGACTAAGGTACCAATTAGGTATTTTCCTAAAACTGAGGTACCATCTGTGATGCGAATTGAAACTCAGTTACCAGAAAATAAAGTTTCCAAAACTCAGGTACCAATAAGGTATTTAACCCTAAAACTAATTATAACAATAAGCTCAAGTTAAGAACAATTAAATTTCAAGGCTCAACATAAACTGTCAATCTCTGATTCTAACATTTTCTCTAAAACATGAACAAATCATTAAATGCATGGAGATTTGAAGTAGCAAAACTCAAATTACCATAAAGATGGATCATTAAACACATTAGCACTTTGTTGATCAATCAAAGTAATTACTCCCCCTATCAAAGTAATTAACACATTCTCCCCCCTTTTTGTCACAAAATGACAAAGGATCCCAAAAAAAAAGATCAAACACAGTGGCTAATAATAAAAACAATTTAATCAATGACCCATGCATGAAATCCAATACCATGAATAGTAGAACATGTGATATGCAAACATGAATATTGCAAAACCAAGATCCAGTATCCAAGAAACTCCCCCTTTGGCCATTTTGGGACAGAAATGATTACGGCCAAAAAATAAAATTTCTCCCCTTTTTTGTTACAGACGGACAAAGGGCAAACAGAGAAAAAAAATCACAATTATCCCAAAAAAAAAAAAAAAATAGTTCAATAGTCTAGAAAAATAACAAAAATTGTTTATCAAATAAAAACAAGCCAATGAAGGAAATGGGCAGTTTCAAAAACTAACACACTAAACAGTCTTCCAGGAAAAAAAATTAGGAAAAAGAGCAGAGTAAATTTTCTTCCAATGTTAGCTTCAAAACACGCATAAATTTAAAACTAATAAAACAGTCAAATAGCAAATAAAAAATATGCAAACACATAATTGAGAGTTAAGTAATTTATGAGCACAAATTTCTCTGCAGATAGAAATTTTAAACAGTTTACTCAACTCATGTTATGCGTGTCATGTGTGAAAGCTTTCTCACTAAGGCAAGATGTTCACTAATTAGGTTTAAAACAACTTAATTTTCTTAATGAGAGAAAATTTTATGTTAGATTAGCCAAAAGTCGAACCTTATCTTACTAGGGTCTAGCCACCCTCATCTGATACACTCTTCCTAAGAAGCAGCACTTTTTTCTTTTACTTAATCCGTTAGTGACCGTCTATTTCCGCAATGATTTGTCACTGACTATTTCTATAGGGACAAATGCAAGAATTTATTTAACAGCACATTCAATAGTGGATCTTATATATCTAGATTTTTTGAGAATTTAATGTTTTTTCTTGTTTGTACTGCAACCTAAAAAGAATGCAAGAATTTTTAGGTTCTAGATTCAACTAGAGAGTTGGTCAATTTGTCCATCTTCACAAAAACACATCTCTCAAAAGAATTTCTAGAAGTTAAAAACCAGAGAGAGAGAGAGAGAGAGAGAGAGAGAGAGAGAGAGAAAGGTTACCTTAAGAGAGCTTTGGATAGTGCACAAATCCATCGCTTGAGATGAATATACTATTTAGCATTTAGATGCAGCAGAGAAACTCAACAAATATTGGGATAAAAATCTCAATTATATATAACCATATTTCGTCAATGCACAATGAATGAGATATCAAGTAAAAGTACATGCAATATCTGAAAAGTTAACAAAAGAAGGAAAAAAAAATATTGCATCTTTCTCCCTTTTTTTTTGAAAAAAAAAAACAACAGAAAAATAACAAAAACACGATTTTAAGAGAAGAAGATAAAATCTAATTCTACCATGTAAGATAAAAACAAACACGTCCTCATAGAGAGGTTTGAATTTACCAAGAGAGAAAAGCAGTTGTCCGACGTGCTTTTTCTATCATTCTCATAAGTACCTGCATAAGGTTCTCTTAAAACAACAAGAGAAACATGAGGATAAAAAATAGTTCCACACAAGAATGCAAAGCATAAGTAATATATGGCAATAAAAACAAGATGCAATGCATAAATCCCAACATGCTCTAGGATTAGGAACCATGATCCTATGGATGTCATATACTCACCTACTAGGTGAGTCCACTCCCCTTCAAGGAGTGAATGATCTCATTCTTCCTTACCCATACCTTATTGATCCTAGGAGCAGGGTTGTAGGCCTTGTCCAATTCGTCCAATCTGCTCAGGACATTCTTCATCATGCTTAATAACCCCTCATAGATATGGTTATTGTTGGGCTCACGGGGCTTTGACTTGAAGCACCTAGATTTGTTGTGACCAGTCTTGCCACAAACAAATCTGTGGGGTTGTTTTCATTGTTGCCAATGAGCATGATGTGCCTTGGGAGCTTCAGCACCTGATTTTGATTTCTTTGGCTCTTGCTTCTTAACCTTAGGCTTTTGAGCATAGATCTGTGGGCAATGGGGTCGGATGTGATCGATGATGTGACACCCAGTAATTTCAAGCTCTTAAGAAATCATTGATATTGTTGAGTCGACAATATCCATAGGTTTTTATAAGAAAACCTAAAGTTGTTTTGAAAACTTAAAAACCAAAACCTAAAAACCCTTAAAAAAACTAAAAGTAACATTTAAGCTTTAAAATTTTAATTGAACCGAAAACAGGTCAAACGGACTCAGATTTAGTTGATTCAAAAACTGTTGTGTTCACAATAGAAATATCTATCACATGGTAAAATTTGGTGAAAAGTCCACTGGTTAACTTTTGAATTTTTATAGTTGACTATTTAGGTGCCAAGTGGCACTTTTGGTTGAACTTTGACCTCTAAATTTAGGCTTGATAAATATGTTTCTATGGCTTATAATTACTCAATATAGTATATATAAAGTTTATACTTGAATCCTATTAGGTCAGAATTTAATTTAGCGACAGTTGACTTTTTGGCCAAAACCGGTGCCTAATTAATCTAATTATCGAATTTTTAGCAGAAATTAATTAAAATCTCCAGACCAACTAAGTCTAGTTAGACAAAAAGTTAGACTTTTGAGTGTAAAAGAGACTTTTTTTTTGACAACATTGGAGGCTATCCTTTCTTTTCTTTTCTTTTCCAGCAGCCTTCTTCCCCTCTACGTGGCTTGATCTCTTCACCAAACCCCACCCCTTTGGTATTATATAAATAGAGAGCATGCTGGCCTTTAGTTTATTTCAGAAAATCCATGCAAAAGAGAGAGATGTTTCCTAGGAGAGTTACACGGCTAACTTGAGAAAAAAGTGGAACTTTTCTGTTTTGCTTTAAGCTACTATCCCTTTGGTTCAAGCTATTGTCCAGCACCTTTAGAAGGCTTAATATCATCCCTTTCCCTCCTCTTTCATAGCCTAAGGTATAGAGAAAAATCAGAAACTGAATCAGCCCTAAAACTTTACTACTCGGCTAAGGTGGAGATTGAGTGAAACTTTTCTGTTTCTCTCTTTTGTATTTCTGTCCAGCAGCCATATAGGAGCTAGATATACCTCTTACCTTGCTCTTTCATGGCCTAGACTTATAGAACCAAGATTAGAAACCAAAACAGCACTAGCAACTCCAAAACTGGCCACTTTGGGCTTAAAAGAGGATTTTTGTTTCAAGAATTGTTTGGTAAGTTTTCTATGTGTTTAAGTGTTCCATAAGTGATTTATAAGATATATTTGATGTTAATATGATGTCTAAAAAATAGGACACAAAATAAATAAGGTTGAAAAACAAAAAGAATTCAAGAAAATGACCTAAAAGAACACATATACCTCTCTTTGATCTTATTTGATATTATTGTGAAGTTTATGAAATTGTGGCTATATATGTATATTATTCTTGTTTTATTTTAGCCTTGTGATGATCTTGGATCATCATAGGTAATTTTTATTACTTATGTATTTATTATATAACATTGCATCTTAATTTTTAAGATTCATGTTTAAGCATTATGTCACCACGTTTCGGTGCTCAACCATGAATCGAAGAAATGATTTTAATTAATTTAATGATTTTTGTAAAATAGTGAATATATTCGTGTTAATATATATATATTTACCTATTTCATCATTATTGCATTCCTGCAAGGCGGCTCTGCCGTCTGATTTCCCTATCCCTTTGCATATTTATCTTAGCATTTGCATTCCTGGAAGGAGGCTCTGCCACCTGATTTCCCTATCTATTTGCATGTTTATCTTAGCATTTGCATTCCTGCAAAGAGGCTCTGCCACTTGATTTTCCTATCTCTTTGCATATTTATCTTAGCATTTGCATTCCTGCAAGAAGGCTCTGCCACCTAATTACCCTACCCCTTGCATCATAGTATCATTATACATATCCTGTTAAGATTCATGTTTAAATATTATGTCACCGAGAGCACTATACTATGTTCCGGTGCTTAAACATGAATCGTTGTAGTATTTATATTCTCATGTTATTGTCTTATTTTAGTACTTGCAATTCTTTTGGATAATTATAATTACTCTAAAAATACTTATTAAAGTGCTTCAACTTAAAGACTTATGTTTAAACATTATGTCACCACGTTTCGGTGTTTGAACATAAAGCTTAAACATCAAAAGATTTATAAGTAATCACATTTTAATTGATGACTAAAAACGATGAGTAAAGTGATGTAAAAATATACACATTTAATCTTGGAAAAATGACTGATGAATATATTATCTTCTTTGTATATATTTGTTACAGAAAATGAGCTAAGAAACTACACCAAGGAGAGTAAGTATGATGTACTTACTGAGGATGATTATATGTTTCATTAGGATTGTGTGGTGTGTGTTCATTGCATGGGTGGTTGTTTATGCATTTCATGTTGTGTCCAATTAATAAAATGGTTGAGGAGATAGCCATCAACAATCTGATGTAGTAGCAAGTGGAAGGAAGGCTAATCAATGGACCCGAAGGGTTCAAAGTGACCCAGGGGTGTCCGAAGGCCTAATATATAACTAATGCTGGGACTGGTAGGATTCCAGTACAAAACGGGTAAGACTTTAAGTGTGAGGCAACGGACATGAATGGGTTCAGATAACCTAGAACGAGAGGTCTGAAGAAAGATGATCATAAAACACAGACTAAATGGTTACTACAATGCATATTCATATAACCTTTGCATTTGTATTCTTTATGAACTGTTATTAATCTGATGGTAGCTTAGTTATGAAAATGGATGACTCACTTGTTTGTCTATGTAAATATGATGACATCATATTTCCATAGTTACTGATGCAGATTTGGAGAATGAAGGCATGGACCCATATGCTAGTTTTGATGGTTTTTGAAACCATCAACGAACTATTATGTGCTAGCTTAGAAATTACTAGTTGTATTTATGTGTGTTTTGTTTTATGACATGTAAATATTTATAACGATGTCATGTTTGGCATGTTTTATGTTGTATGCTTATGTGCCATCTGTGGCACTAATTTTGATGCACCTAGTGTGCATATAGCATGTACAGATAAACCTAAGTAACTTTTAATAAATGTATCGAGGTATTTCAGTCAGCTCTAATGTGTTATGCTATCAATTCCTAATACTATTAAAAAAAAAAAAAAAAAAAAAAAAAATATTCCACTGCAACAGTTTATCTCTGATGTAGTAATGTCACATGGAAACCGAAGGTTTCTGCTTACGAATTTGCAGGCTCAAATTTGAGGTGTCACGGATGATACCACAATGATGGCAGGTAGGTAGGTTTATTTTTTGTTGGAATGCTTCTTGACAGGCTCTGCAGACACTTTGTTAGCATTCTCACAAACAATTATACCCTTACCTTTGTCCACACAAGCATTCTAAGGCTTTGCAATTTCAGGCTTCACAAAAACAGTTTTAGAAGAAGAAGCAATGTTAGAAGCAATTGAAATAGAAGCAATTTTATGAAAACCTAAGCCAGTCTTATAAGAAGAGCACTGTTGCCCTGTCAGCATCTGAGCTAGCTTATTATCAATGAACTTCTCTAACTGCAACTGAGCTTCAACCAGTTTATCTTCTAAACCCTTAATCTTTTGTATTAATGTGCTTCTCTTTGTCTGCAACATGCTCAGCTCCAGCAAATTCTTTTGGTTTACCTCCCTTAGTTTCATGAACTTGATGAACAAGGTTTTGTAAGCCTCTTTAAGGTCTTTTTCATCACTACTCTTAGTATAATATGACTTAGACTCTTCAGGATCATTATGTTAAGCAGTAAAAGCTAGAAATTTTGGATCCTTAATTGGATGAGTTTTAATGGGAATATACAAGTCCTCAAAACATGGGTTCCATCCATTAGTGTCCATCACTGGATTTGCATCCAAAACATCATTAACTATGTCCAATTCTATATCATCAATGTTGGGATTCAGTAAACATGCCTCTATAGGATCAGAAATCATAGAATGATCAAATTTACCTTCCACCAAATTTTGGATCATGTCTGCATCATAAATTTCCTCATCCTCATCATTGACAGGTTGCTTACAAATGTTGAAGATGCTCAACTCAACGGTCATATTTCTAAATGTAAGCTTCATGATTCCATTCCTGCAGTTAATCAAAGCATTAAAAGCAGCTAAAAATGGTCGTCCCAAAATGATAGAAATATCAGTGCTAGAATGTGTAACAGGCTTTGTATCTAAAACAATGAAATCCACATAAAAGTAAAATTTATCCACTTGTACTAAAACATACTCTACTATCCCTCTTGGTATAACAATAGATTGGTTGGCAAGTTGAAGAACAACTTTGTTGGGTTTTAATTCACCAAGACCTAACTGTTCAAAAACCAAGTAAGGTAACTAATTTACACCAGCTCCTAAATTAACCAATGCTTTGTCAATTTTTGAATCTCCTATAATGGATGGGATAGTAGAGGATTCTGGATCTTTATGCTTCAATGGATATTTCTGCTAAATTATAGCACTTACCTGCTCTGTTAAAAATGCATTCTTGTTCACAAAAAAGCTTTCGCTTTACATTGCAACGATCTTTCAAAAATTTAGCATATGATGGAATTTGTTTGATGGCATCTGTTAGTTTGTAATTGGCTACATTCTGTTGGACAAAATCACTTCTATGTAATGATGCATTTAAACAGGGATTTGAGTTCTTCTAGAAGAGTTTGCACAGTCTACTAGTCAGAAAAATCGGATCCCTTGCAGCCGTCCGGACGACGTGACATACCTCCAGACGCCCAACTATCCAAAGCATCATCTGTCCGAATGACGAGAACTTTCCGTCCAGACCTTCCTCTGTGTCAAGAAGCTTCGACCTGTTCCAGCTTGCATCCTTCCGAATGTTTCAGCAACACGTCCGGACGCCACTCAGTGTTCGATCAGCTATGAGATTTCTTTTCAAAACACATATATGGGAAGACAGCTGCAACCGTCTGAAGGATGTGGATTTCCGTCCGGACGAGCTCATCCATAAGGCAAGTCACGCATTCAAAATTCAAACGTCCGGACGACGATCTTCATGGTCCAAAAGCGCAAGCCTCATATATGAATATTGTGTGCATCAGATCAACCGTCCGGACAACATATCCTATGGTCCGGACACGCCAAGCCTTGATATTGAAATTGCGTGCAGCTAAAGTGCGACTGTCCGAACGACAAGGCAACACCGTCCGATCGCAGCTCAATTCAGGAAAGAATTTCTGTGAAATTTGGAAACCTGATCGCACAGTTGTCCGTCCGGATGCCTTATGTCTCCCGTCCGAACGGCGCCTAGGTATTTCAAGCTAGACACTCATTTGAACCTGCAGCCTATAAATAGAGGTCCCTAGGCTTAAGAATTGTAAGAATTCGGTACTGAATTCTGTAGTGCTTAGAGAGTTGTATTTTTAGAGTTATTGTGCTGAGTTAGTCTATCTCAAGCCGTTGTTGTTTTGTGCAGTTGATGCGCTGATTTAAAGTCTACCTTAGGGATTGTCCTTAAGGTAAAAGATTTCATTGAAGACCCCTTCAAGTAGGAGACCTGGTTGAGAGGCGTTCGTGTTAGGTTATACGTCAGAGTTCAAGGTACGACCACTTCATAAGGTTATGTGAGTGCTATTGCTTTGTAACTAGTCTTGTCTTCTGAATAGTGGATATCCGAGGTTTGGCTACCCCAGAGTGGTTTTTCTCTTAACTGAGTTTCCATTTCGTCAACAAAATATTTGTCTCCTTTAATTCCGCATTTTGATATTTTGTTGCACACATTTTTGTACACACTTGTTTATATTAGAAGTCTTTTTTTTTTTTTTTCATTTGGTATCAGAGCTTGGTACACTCTGGTTAAGATTCAATTCTTGAGTGTTATTTTGTTCTTTTGACTTCTAGTTTGTTTTATAATGTCTCTAAATCTTAATAATATACCTGCCTTTGATGGTACGAACTATGACTATTGAAAAGCTCGTATGCAATTCTTTTTAAAATCCATTGACTGCTAGAAAATTGTTCAAACTGGTTGGACTAAGCCAGCAGATGCAACTCCTGAAGCAGTCACCGAGGAAAACACCCGACTTGCTAATGATAAAGCCCTCCATGCTCTATGTCAAGCACTCTCACCGTCCGAATTCGCAAGAATCTCAAACTGTGACTCTGCTAAAGATGCATGGCAAATCTTGGAAACAACATATGAAGGCACTAAACTTGTTAAATCTGCCAAACTTCAAATGTTGATTTCCAGATTTGAAGAAATTAAGATGTTGGAAAAAGAGACATTCGAAGAGTTTTACTCCAAAATGAGCGACCTATGAAACTCAATGGTGAGTCTTGGGAAACCCGTCTCGGATGTAAAACCCATCCGTAAAATTCTAAGATCTTTGCCTGAGCGTTTCAGAATCAAGGTAACAACTATTGAAGAAAGCAAAGACTCGGAAGAAATGAAGATTGAAGAATTGATGGGATCTCTTCAAACTTATGAGCTGTCTCTACCTCCGATCAAGAAAATGAAGACCATTGCCCTAAAAGCTTCCAAAAAGAAGGTCGAAATCTCATCTGAAGACGACTCTGAGGATGAAGAAAAAGTTGTGGCCATACTGGCCAAAAATTTCAAAAGATTAATGAGGAATGAGCGATTCAAGAAGAAGTTTTCCGAAAAAAATAAAGAAGGCCCCCAGAGAATCTGAACCTGAGGAAGCTGAAAAGAAAGATCCCAAAGGCCCAAGATGTTTTGAATGCTCATGATTTGAGCATATACGGGCTGACTGTGGGAACCTCAAGAAGGGCAAATGGAAAGCATACAATGTGACTCTCAGTGATGAGTCCGAAGAAGAAGAAGCTCCTGAACAAGAAAAATTTCTAGCCTTTGTGGCTCCACTTGTAGAAAAGAAGGATTCTTACTACTCAAAGCACAGTGATGAAGATATAGAAGAACTCAATGAGGCTTACAAAAACCTCTATATAGAGTTCGAAAAGCTAAGAGAAGCTCGCAAGCAGCACATTCATGAGCTGAACAGTCTACAGACAAAGAAAAGCTCACTGCTGCTCAAGATACAGGGGCTAGAGGAGAAGCTGCTAAAGACACAGCTACAATTGGAGAGAGTCACCGATGAAAGCTTACTCACATGCTATCAATCCAAAAGAACCCAACTGACAAAACCGATCTCGAGTATGTAGCTCCTCCTTTTGATATTCCCTCTACTTCCAGGACTGTCTTTGTTAAGCCTACAATCCCAGAGCCTCCACCCACTGTTGAGGATAAAGGGAAGGACAAAATTAATTGAGATGTTCCAAGTACTCAAAAGCCCCCTACCGTCAGAAAATCTCACATATGCCATCATTGCGGACTAAGTGGGCATGTCCGACCCCAATGCTCCTTCCTCAAAGCTCAAAGAGCAAAGGTCAAGAAATAAGTGCCCAGATAAGCAAATTACGGCACAAGACCTCTGGCCCAGCATCAGACTCCAAGGCATCAGGCTCCTTATCAAGCCCCATGGCATCAAGACCCAAGGCATCATGCCCCAAGGTGCCAAGCTCCTCAGCACCAACGACCTCAGCAACAATTTGTACCTGCCAATCATAGTGGCAAATCCAAGTTCAACAAATCCAAGGACTTCAAAAAGCCGCAGAAGGTGGAGGATGATTCATAGTACAGGGAGCCACTTATTTGGATGCGAAGCATGATGTTGTGGATAGATCAGCAGATGAAGTCCTACCAACAACTACCCATAGGAAGGTAGGCTTGGGTCAAGAAGAAGGAAGACATTCATCCCATGAGGGGGAATGGACTCACCTAGTAGGTGAAGGTATTCATGAAGGTATTGATTGCGTGATCTTTTATTTGTTATATCTTATACTTGTTATGCAATCTTGAAACCTCTATTATTTGCCCCCTATTTCTCTTAAGAGAATATTGCAGGTACTATCTGGGGAAGACAGAAAAAGCATGTCGGGCGACTGTTTTTCTGTATTGGCAACTTTGAGCCTTCACAGGTTTGATCTTACCTTGCATGCTTATTTTATGATTTTTTTTCCATATAGCATGTTTTTGTTTTTGTTTTTAAAATTTAAAAAAAAAAAAAAAATTGGGGGAGAAAATGTAGGGAATTTTATTTTTTCTTTCCTTGGCTTGTCAGATATTGGTGTATTTTTGCCTGATATCTCAGTTCAATATGCATTAATTGACTTTGCTTAGATATGATTGAGAGTTTATGACTATATATCTGCCAAGTTTTTCCCATGATTGTAAAAGCTGGATAGTTACTTTCCTCATACGATGAAAATGTGCACTATTCAGGACTCTCCTAAGATACATATTTTCCTCTCTGACTCTTTGCTTCTGGAAATTCTAAATAAGAGAGAGGTTTTTGATAAGATGGTCAAATTGACCAACATGCTAGTTGAACCTAGAGCCTAAAAATTCAGCATTCTCTCTAAGTTGCAGCACCAACAAGAATCAAGCAGTAATACTTCAGTTTTCTGTGCTATATGTCTATATTCACTACCTCTATGCTGAATTAGCTTTTCGTCTTGTCCTTTATGGTACAAGTAAAACAATTAGGTGCTGCATCTTAGGAGAAGTGTATCAGATGAGGGTGGCTAGGCCCTAGTAAATCATAAGGTTTGACTTTTGACTAATCTCTCTTTGATTTTCTCACTTGTCTAGAAAATCCAGTGGCTCTTTGTCATACTAGCAAACTTTATACCTTATTGAGAAAGTCGTCACACACACACACGCATTGCATAAGTTGAGTAATCTATTTAAATTTTCTGTCTACAAGAAAATTTTGTACTGATTGAACTCTGAACTCTCTTTTATATCTCTGCATGGTTTTGAGATGCTATTTGATTGCTTTATCAGTTGATTATACATGCATGTTCTGAAGCTGACATTAGGAAAAATATTTTTCGCAAATTTTCCTTCAGTTTCTGTTTTTCAGTGTGAAGCGTCCGGACGGGTGCGGCTTAGACGGTTGGACAGTATGGTTACACATCCGGACGCGCGTTGCCATATAAGCATGCGTGGCCTGTCACATGCTTATGTGGCAACACGAGTCCGGACGGGTTAGTGAGCCGTCCGGACGGGGACCCCACTGGTTATAAATCGATTTTTTAACCCTAGCCGCTGCATTCCCATTTGTCCCCATTCAGTTTTTCTTCACTTTTTGGCTTCTAGTTGTGTTTTCTCGCGAGTTTTTACATAACCTCAACCTATTTTGTCCATTTGTGCATTCATCTCGTCTCTCCATGTACTTTTTCAGCTCGTATTATTCCTTTTAGTGTTTTGTTAACTGTTGGAATATTTTATCTTTTGGGGAATGTTTTGAGATTATAAAATGCATATTTGTGATATCTACTATGTTGGGACTTTGTGTTTCAGTATTATATTGGACTGTATTATGATATTTGCTGATTGTAACTTTTGAAAAAGTCCTTTTTACTGCCGTTATAATGTTGGATTTTCTTTTGAAACTAACAAGAATCTATTCTTTTGAGAATATTTTTGGAAAATCTTGTTGGTTATTTTTGCAGAAACATGTCTGCTGGCAGTCCACAACACAGAGTCTGACAGAGGACAGATGGAGAATTGGTAGCCTTGAGAGCCAAAATCATGAACAGAGCTATCATTGCCGAACGAAATGTGGTTCGTGCATACATTATGGTGGCCCCTCTAGACAGCATCCATGATATCATCCAAACTTATCACTAGGGCTAACTCCACAACTATGCCTGTGTAGTCCTCACCAGATTGGTCCGCCTGTTTTATGCCAATCTTGAGGTCGTGCAAGATGATGACCGCGGATTGGTTCATCATTCCTCTGTGGACGGTCATATTATTATGGTTGATCCTCAGGTTATCAGCTAGATCATTGGGATACCCATGCTCCAGCTGCCTGCCAGCCCATACAATGAAGTCGTCTTGCCTCCTTCTCTGGATGATCTAAGAGAGTTCTTTTAGGCTGTCCCTCAGGGTGAGGAGCGTGCCACTTCTATCAGGATCGGTGCTTTGTCTGCTCCGCACCCCATGCTCTCCAAGATCATCCTGCATAATATATGGCCTGTGACTAGGCGCAGTGACCTCATCCTGAAGAAGGCACAGTTTGTTTATGCCGTTTGCTTACGCTTGTCTTTCTGCTTGTGCAAGCATATTTTGGGGGTTATCTTGGAGGCCCGTAATGAGGGCAATACCGGTCTCCCTTTTGGCTGCTTGCTCACTCAGATCATTTTACAGTCAGGCATTGGTGTCACTGGTGAGCCCAAGATGAAGATTCAGAACCCCATCAACAAGCAGACGCTGATGAAGTCCAATGCTCAGTTGCGGCGCGACGATCTGGATGATGATCCTCAGCCACCTCCTATCCATGTAGCAGTTCCGAATATGGCATCCTCTTCTTAGACTGCTCCTCCACAGCAGGATGCCAGCTATGCTCAGATTTTGGAGGCCTTGGCTGCACTTCAGGGCGACATGAGCTCTATGTAGTTGACACTTTCATCTCTACAGCAGGAGGTTCACTCGATCAACCTCTGTGTCGAGCAGAGCCAGCTGGACATCCAGAAGTGTCTCAAGCATCATCATCCGTCCAGCAGTGATGATGAGGACGATGCGCCAATGGCTGATGCATCTTGATTTTTTTTTGCTTGGTTGCTTTTTGAGACCTTATAATATTCTTTTTTGGATATTATGTTACACATTTTAGAACTCCTGGATATTATTACTCTGTTTACCCTTGTCCTTTTGAGGCATTTAGGGCTCCAATTTACGTATGGTTTTTCTCCTTACTCTGTTTTACCCTTTGTCCTTTTGTGATAAAAAGGGAGAGTAACTTTTGTTTGGACTGGGTTGTACTTTTAACCGGTCAAGTGATTTTTGTCCCAGAATGGCCAAAGGGGGAGTTTGTTAGTTTGTGATTGGCTACATTCTATTAGACAAAATCACTTCCATGTAATGATGCTTTTAAACATGGATTCAATTATTCAGAGTTTTTCTAGAAGATTCTGCACAGTTTACAAGTCAGAGAAATCGGATCCCTTGCATCCGTCTGGACGACGTGATATTCCATCCGGATGCTCAACTGTCTAAGCATCATCCATCCGAACGACGAGAACTTTCCGTCTGGACCTTTCTCTGTGTCGAGAAGCTTCGAACTGCTGCAGCTTGCATCCGTCCGGACGTCTTACCAACACGTCTGGACGCCATCCAGTGTTCGATCAGCTATGGTTTCTTTTCAAAACACAAATATGGAAAGACAGCTACAACTGTCCGAACGATGTGGGTTCCCGTCCGGACGCGCTCATTCATAAGGCAAGTCGTGCATTCAAAATCCAGACGTCCAGACATTAGTCTTTATGGTCCGGACGTACCAAGCCTTGATATGGAAATTACGTGTAGCTAAAGTGCGACTATCTGGACGCTAAGGCAACACCGTCCGAACGCAGCTCAATTCAGGAAAGAATTTCAGCGAAATTTGGAAAGTCGATTGCACAGTTGTCTGTTCAGACACCTTATGTCTACCGTCCGGACAGTGCCTAGGTATTTCAAGTTAGACACTCATTTGAACCTGCAACCTATAAATAGAAGCCCCTAGGCTTGAGAATTGTAAGAATTCGGTATTGAATTCCGTAATGCTTAGAGAGTTATTGTGCTGAGTTAGTCTCTCTAAAAGCCATTGCCAAGTGTTATTGTTGTGCTGAACTAAAGTCTATTTTAAGGGTTGGCCCTAAGGTAAAAGATTTCATTGAAGACCCCTTCAAGTAGGAGACTTGGTTGGGAAGCGTTCGTGTTGGGTTACACGTCAGAGTTCAATGTACGACCACTGCATAAGGGTATGTGAGTGTTACTGCTTTGTAACTAGCTTTGTCTTCTGAATAGTAGATATCCTGCCCCGAAGTGGTTTTTCTCTTAATTGAGTTTCCACTTCGTCAACAAAATATCTGTCTCTTTAATTTCCGCATTGTGATATTTTGTTGCACTCTTTTGCACACACTTGCTAAAATTAGAAGTCCTTTAATTTTCAATCACCTTAATCCTGAAACACTTAGGCAAAGATCTTTTTTTTTTTTTAATAAGAAAATTTCATTAAAAAAGCGTAAAGCGCCCCTAAGTACACAGGAAGTATACACAGGAGCGACTCAGCTAGCCCATAAGAAAACCCACAAGAAATTACATACCCACAACATCCAAAACCCACATGAAACCCAAAATACAAAAAAAGCCCCCAACAAACACCTAAGATACAATAGAAAACCCCCATCAAACAACCAAGATACAAAGTAACCCTCATAATACAATAAAACCCAAGATACAAAAGATACCCCATCAAACACCCAAGATATAAAGTAACTACCCATAATACAATAAAACCCAAGATTCAATAGAAACCCCCCATAAAACACCCAAGATACAATAGAACCCCTCATAATACAATAAAACTCAAAACACAATACCAATCCTAAAACCCACAAGAAGCACCCACAAGAAGCACCCACAACCCACCCAACCCTATAACCCACAAGGAACACCCAACTTTGCCCACAAGGAACAACCAAAGCTGCCCAAAAGCACCCCAACTGAACAAACCTTCAAAACCCACGAGGAAACTGAATAGCCCTTCCACAAAACCAAAAAACAGCAGAAAAACAATCCAAATACAAAACAAACCCAAAATACAACTGAAATGCAAACCCATAATATAAAACAAACCCGAAATACAAAAGAAAAGCAAAAGTTACAGGAAAAAAAAAAACACTAAAGGCGGTGGCGCGTGCCACCACGCGCAATGGCGCGTTGAACCATATGCGGCGGGTTCAAACAACCAAGATCTTAGTATCTTTCGGATGAGTTTTACATCCGAGATTGACTTCCAAAGACTGACCATCAAGTTTCTTAAGTCGCTAATCTTGGTGTAAAACTCTCCAAATGTCTCTTCTTCGAGCATCTTAATTCTTCAAATTTAGAAATCAACATTTGAAACTTGGCAGATTTAACAAGTTTCGTGCCTTCATACGTTGTTTCTAGAATTTGCCATGCATCTTTAGCAATTTCACAATTTGAAATTCTTGCGAATTCAAATGGTGAAAGTGCTTGACATAGAGCATGGAGGGCTTTGTCATTGGAGAGCCGTACGCTTGTTTGAGTAATAGTAATTTCGTCTGTATCCTCTGGTTTAATCCAACCAATTTTAACAATTTTTTAGACGTCAATTGATTTTAAAAAGAAGAGCATGTAGGCTTTTCAATAACCATAGTTCGTCCCATCAAAGGGCGGAACAGAATTAAGATTTTGAGACATGATAAAAATAAAAGAAGAGAAGTAGAAGTCAAGAGATCACACTCAATAATTAAATCTTAACCAGAGTGTACCAGAGAGCATTGCTCAACGCTGCTCTGGGTCATCAAGTTAAAAGGTTATTGAAAAATAAATTTGACTTCTAATTTACCAAGTGTGTGATAGTGTGCAACAAAATATTTAAATTGCGGAATTTAAAAGAGACAAATATTTTGTTGACAAAGTGGAAACTCAATTAAGAGAAAAATCACTCTGGGGCAGCCAAACACAGGATATCCACTATTCAAAAGACAAAGCTAGTATATAGAAATTAACACTCACATACTCCAATGCAGCGATAGTCCCTATGACTCTGACACGAAACCCATCGTGAACGTTTCCCAATCAAGTCTCCTACTTGAAGGGGTCTTTAATGGAATCATTTACCTTAGGGCCAACCCCTAAGATAGACTTCACACGAACAGTTAAGCACACACTGGCAACGGCTAGAGGGCTAGCGGATCTTCAATTTCCTTAAACACCCTCTCTAAGCACTATGGAATTCTATATTGAATTCTTACTAGATACAAGTCTAGAACCATCTATTTATAGGCTTACAGAAATCCTAATTCTGATCAAATTCAGACTCTAGCGAGTAGCGTCCGGGCGGTCATTTAGCTGCGTCCAGACGGTCTTCTGAGACCGCCTTTCCAGAATAGCGATATTCTTCCCAAAACAGGACCGCGTCCAGACGGCTTAACCGAGCGTTCGAACCGTCAACGCTGTCACTCCTTTCCGCATCCATAAAGGAGACCCAGAATATTCTGGAATACTAGGTAGCGTCTGGACGTGTTGCCACATCGTTCGGACGTCTGGCAAAACCTCCCAAATAGTGTCTTGTGAAATCCAAATCCGTGTAGAACTCGGAGTAGCTTGACCTAGCATCCGGAGAGCCGCAACGACTGAAGCTTCTAAACACTACGGGGCGTCCGGACGTCTTCAAAGGCCTGTCCAGACGGTTGCACAGGAACCGACTGTTCTGACTTGGAAATTGCATGGAATCTTCATGGACATCTTCTAAAATCTTGTGACTAGACACATGGCATGAATTGAGACATTGTCCATATTACTTGAAGAGTCTGAATAGAACCGATATTTTGTTAAAATGCAACCTTTACATAAAGTATTTTTGTCAACCAGAATGTTGCCAATATAAAATACTAACAGTTATGATGTTACCTCTCGAAAGGAATAAACCCAAGATATCTGCATTCTCTCTCCCAAACCTTCTTCTCTTTCTCACTCTAGGGTTTTGAGGTAAAAAGGGCAACCAAAATGGGAGGGTTGGAAGTAAGGATGAATTTATAGACCTCTCATGGTCGTGCAATAGGACTGAGTTATCCAAGGTTTTTTTTAAAAAAAATACTTCCAGACACGCATCGAACATTCGGGATCCAACGTCGAACGTTCGGCATCCCACTCGATCATTCGAGATCCAACTCGAACGTTTTACGTCACATTCGATCGTTCTAGATCCAACTCAAACACTCATCATCGAGCATTCAATGTCCCACTCGAACATTCGGCCTTCACAAAAAAAATCTTAAAAGTTCAAAAACTCTACCTCTAAACACTTTTAACAATCTCCATACTTAATTATACCAATTAAAGCATACTTATCGCAAATTAAATGTTTGGGTATTACAGTCACAAATTCAAATAAACTTCGTGGTGGGTCTCCAGCAATAGGTGTATACAATCAAAGTGGTTATTAACAACTAATAACTGCAAAACCGCCTAGAGCAGTTACTATTAGCGGTTTTAGGGATATGCAAAAGCGGTTAGTAACTGCAAACCACATACTCTTATATATAATATATATTAAAAATAATTATATAGCGGTTTTAGTGTTGCTAGTGATTTTTTCAATAGTCAAACATATTTCAGGTTTGTAAAAATAAACATGGGACCCAACTTTCATATGTTTTTCAATCACTTTTTTTTTGGGGGGGGGGGGGGGGGGGGGGGAGGAGGAAGGGGTTAATTTTATGGTTAGTTAAATGATTTAGATAAAGGATGGCCAAATTTATTATTGTCATTAGGCTATGTTTTATTATTGTTAATACTTAAGTCCATGGATTCTAATGTTTGAAACACTAAAACAGACTCAAATAGTATAAAATATGTAGGGGTGAAAAGGCGGTTCCGGTTAATGGTTATTGGCCAAAACCGCTAACCGTAACCGCCTAGCGGTTATCAAAAATATGGAAACCGCCTCCGCCAACCGCCTATAGGGTTGGCGGTTATTTCATAACCGCCGATTGTCCGGCAACCTGCAACCGGTTTTATTTTTTAAAAAAAAATTCCGGCCCTTTTTACTGCTTGTCGATTGCCGATCATACAAAAAAAAATAGCAGATTTTATATCGTCAACCACAAACATTCAAATCTAAGACCTAGAATAACAAATCAAGGCACAAATATTTAGATCTAAGAACTTATCAAAAAAAATATTCAAATCTCACTGAAGACAGTGTTGATGGGGCTCATGGCGACCTGGTTCATGGTCACTGGCTCTTCTTTTCCGCTTTCACAATCTGCTATCAGAGAGAGAAGTTAGGGATTTGATTGGAAACTTGAGAAATGAAGAGTCTGAAAGAGGGGCGAAAATTACTAAGGGCAATGAACGGTTTGATTCAAACCCATAGATCGGACGGATAAGGATGAAGAGCGCGGTTCTAGAGGGGCTTAATGCATGACACGTTACTGAGTAGTTGGCGATAGTTAATGTGGCGGAAGGGTTGGACAGTTGAGATTAGGTAAGAAAAATCTAATACTTGAGAAATGTGAAGCACTTGGGAATTGGGACCATTTAATGAGAAAGGAGGGTGAAGGTTAGTCTTAGGAAATCTAACCGCAGTTGGTGGCGTGTTTCATTTATATAAAATATATATATATAATAACAAAGGAACCGCTAACCGCCTTTGTAGGGTGGTTACCGGTTACGGGTTTTTTAGACGGTTTTAACGGTTTTGCGGTTATACGGTTAGCAGTTATGGACGGTTAGCGGTTATTTTTAGTTGTTGCTTTTTGGCTTTCAATAACCACATAACTTCCGGTTAATCGCTAATCGGCCCTAGCAGAGCAGTTATGGTTTATTAAAAGTGATAACCGCCTAAAGCGGTCGCAGTTAAGAGAAAATAATCGTAACCATAACTGCTTGTACACCTCTATCCAACAACAAACGTGTCAATGATGTGGCAACCTAGCTAGATCATTTGGTCACATCTCTTTTTATTATACATAACAAAGCTTAATGACCACGACTCAGCACCGTTAAAAATTTAAGAAACCGAAAAAATTATTCAATAACCATTCAAATCTTATAAAGTGATATGATATCTTTTAAGAGAAATTTTACACATTACTTATCAAAAAAAAAAATAGATTTTACACATCTATCTATTGCCTATCTTTTATCCATCTCTTCTATAAATTCATGATGACCATCATTAAATTTGTGAGATCACATGTTAATCCCATGGAATTAACACGTGATCTCACATATTCAATGATTGATTTGCCCCTATACTTAAATCTACTTAAAAGACAGTTGACCTCTTGCATACTACGTCTTATTGTGTTAGTTGTAGGTACAAACGGCAAAACCTTAATTGCGGTGCCAACTGACTAGAATTATATTTGCTTTCCAAGTTCTTAAAAATTATGCTGTTTCACTAAATAGATCTTTTCTTTCATGGTCGTTTAGTTGCTCTTCTTTTGAATTTTTCCTGCTATTATTGCTTTGCCATGACATTTTTCTCCAATCACAAGGAAGAAGGGACAAACCAATTTAGTCTTCCCACTCATAGAAATATCATATTAATCTTAGCTTGACAGAAGATTTTCTCGTAAAATTTTGTTAAAAAAGAACCATACTTTGTTTAACAAAATCGTTCATCTGCCGATAAAAAGAAAAAAAAAAATAAAAAATAAAAAAATAAAAAAATAAAAAAAAAATCATTCATTGAGATCAGAAACGATTCATCATTGTCATTGACACTAAATCCCTTGGAAACACAGAACAAAAGCAACCCAAGTTAATACAAGTGAACAAAATGAGAACCCTAGCTAGTAGTAGCAAACAGACAAATCCTCCTTAAGCCCTCTCGCCCCTGATCCTCCTAGCAAGTTGAATGTCCTTGGGCATGATGGTAACGCGCTTGGCATGGATGGCACAGAGGTTAGTGTCTTCGAACAAACCAACCAGGTACGCCTCCGCCGCCTCCTGCAACGCCAGGACCGCGTGGCTCTGGAAACGCAGGTCAGTCTTGAAATCCTGAGCAATCTCACGGACCAGCCTCTGGAATGGGAGCTTCCTGATCAGAAGTTCGGTACTCTTCTGGTACTTGCGGATTTCTCTGCATCATATATACAATACACACCGCAATTAACACCCACGAAACTTGAAATCCATTGTCACGATGCTTGCGAGGAAACCCATAAAAAGAACGATAACTTACCGAAGAGCAACAGTTCCGGGGCGGTATCTGTGGGGCTTCTTCACCCCTCCCGTAGTCGGGGCTGATTTGCGAGCAGCCTGAAACAATTCACAAAAAAAAATTTGTTCAGAAAACGAACAACGAACAAACAGGAAAACCCAAAAGCATTCAAACAAACCTTGGTAGCGAGCTGTTTCCTAGGAGCCTTGCCACCAGTGGACTTGCGGGCAGTCTGCTTTGTACGGGCCATCTGTAAAATCAAGCGCTCCAAGTTACAATCTTTTACATCTAATTCTTATATTCGCAATCAGATATTCATGAAGTAACGACCGCCATAAAACCCTAATTTCGAAAAACTTTGGGGAAAAAGTCCGGGTGAGGGAACGAACATCAAAACAAACCAGCAAATAAAAATCTAAGGCTGAGCGAGAAACTACATCTACTACGAAGAAAACCCCAAGCAAAATCCTCAAATAATGTAAACCCTAACCCTAATCACCAAAGCAGGCAAGCAATTCTTGAAAACTCGAAGAGACAAAGAACAAAACAAAAAGCAGAGGAAACAGCGAGAGAGAAAAGAGAAAAGAAAGAGAGACACGATTGCTTTACCTCGAAGTTGCGTGCGTGGGACGAAACAGCTGCAAAAGAATTGACTGACAATCGGAGAGAAAGGAAAGCTCTAATCGCAGAGACAGAAGCAGTGTGAGAAGAACGGAAGGTCGTACCCCTTTATATAGGGCCGGTTCACAGGCACTTCTGTCGTGTTTTCCGGGTGCTCGATCGGACGGTCAAACGTTGGTGCCATTGTGTTTCTTATGTCCTCAATGAACGGCTAAGATCTGCATATTCGACTGCGCTTCGGATTGTAAGTTCCTTCCCTCCCGCCGTTTAAGGCCTGAATTGAAACACCAAGAAGTTAACACGTGTCTCGCAATCATTAGCTGGTGAAAGCAATTGCACTATTTCGTAAAGCAGCTGATTATTCTCTTTCTTTTTCGTTTGCCACAAAAAGGAGTTGTTTGAGGATAAATGGGCCTAACATATATAGACGTCTGAAGCTCGCTCTCTTTACCGGAGATTTCCCGAAGCAGAGGAAATGGGTTTGCAATGGTGTGTGAGCGGGACGACCTTACAAACCCTGAAGCTCGCTTCAATTCCGACATTGTCTTCTTCGCGCTTCGCACAGCCGAAAACCCTAACCCTAGACTTGTTCTTCCATTCCCGCATTGCCCGTGCTCGGAGGCCCCCATTTCCAGTCCTCGCCAGAGCTCTCTCGGCCCCGGCCATGGCCTTCCAGACCGCGACGCCTCCAGGGGAAAAGGGTGAGTGGTTCAAACTTCGCCATTCTTAGCAGCGAAACAGAGCTTTTGAACTGTTTCAGTTTTACTAGGTTGTTATGGTTGATTTTGATTTTGAGTGTGTTTTTGGTGACCAAGTTGCGAAACCTCAGTGGAAAGCAGCGATAGATTTCAAGTGGATAAGGGAGAACAAGGATGCGATTGCTGCCAACATAAAGAACAGGAACTCCATTGCTAATTTGGAAGCTGTGCTTCAACTCTATGACCAAATGTCCAATCTTCAAAAGGTTATATTCGCCTTTTGTCTTTAGAATTTCGAAAGATCACGACACAGAAAAGCTCTAAATTTGGACTAATCAAAGGTACAATTGAACTTTCCTAAAATTACTTATAACGTCTAGTTTCACCTGGTAAGGAATGAGACTTAGCACCATGTAACGCCTTCACCTCCACTCACCTAATGTGAATTGTAACACGTTGTGTTCAAAAATTAGCTTTTTATAATTCCCATCTCCTTTGTTGCTTAGTATGTTGCTGTAATAGTAGTATAGTAAACGTATGGAGGATAAATAGAGCCTTTTGATATAGTTTTGGTTGCGAATTTTGATTTAGAGTCCAAGTGGGTGGTGCTTTGAGCTATAATGTACATGGGTTCTTTGTTAAGATTGTATCTAAAGTACGATGACAATAGGAAGAGTTCAAACTGTTTTCTGCTCAATTTTCATTGCTAATTGTTACTCACAGATAGCAGGAAGTTGAGCGGCTTCGGGGAGAAAGGAATGTGGTGGCAAACAAGATGAAAGGGAAACTAGAACCATCCGAGCGTCAGAGACTCATAGAGGAAGGTATTAGCGGGAATACTATATTATTCATATAGCGTTGCTCTGATTTCAAATGTATTCTTTAGACCTATTTTATTTATGCATATAGGAAAGAATCTGAAGGAAGGACTTGTTACCTTGGAAGAAGACCTGCTTAAACTTACTGACGAGCTTCAGCAGGAAGCGCAGTGTATTCCAAATATAACTCATCCTGATGTTCCGATTGGAGGAGAGGACTGTTCTGTGATAAGAAAGACGGTATCTAGTTTCTTTTGACTCATTCTCTGTCTAAGAAGGGATGCATGTTGTAGTCCAGCCTCATAAAGCTTACTTTTCTTATTTTCTATTTGCTTTTGTAGGTTGGTAACCCACCCCAGTTTAGCTTCCCTGTCAAGGATCACCTTCAACTGGGGAAGGAACTTGATCTTTTTGATTTCGATGCTGCTGCTGAGGTACTCTTTCTGTTTAATCTATAAGGTATTATGTGTTTCTCTTAGTTTGTTGCTATAGGGTTTTTATTTGAATGTTTAGAGTCTATTCCATACTGTTATCTGGTAAATTAAGATGGCCAAAGTGAGTTCAATGTTGACCTGATCTCTATTGACATTTAGTTGGGACCGAGGCTTGTTAGTCTTGGTGTGGCTCCATCAATATCTAATTACAGAACCACTGGTCTAATTCATGTATGAATCAACTTTACAGTTCTTGGATAAATTTGAAAATTTTGTCCACAATTTAGGTTGTCTTTATACCAAATCTGGAATTCTAAGTCCCAAATAATTGGGTTTGTTAGCTTTGGACCACTTCATGGTTGGTTTTCTTTCTAATCAGTATCTAATATTCTGCTTTTTGTGTACAGGTCAGTGGATCAAAATTCTACTACCTGAAGAATGAAGCAGTTATGTTAGAAATGGCCCTTATTAATTGGACACTCTCAGAAGTCATGAAGAAGGGCTTCACACCTTTGACAACTCCAGAGATCGTAAGGTCTTCTGTTGTTGAAAAATGTGGTTTCCAACCTCGTGGAGCAAATACCCAGGTTTGTATGCTTTTTATTCCTTTGTCCAGATATGAAAATGCTGCCTTAGTGTGTTGTCTTCAATCTTGGGCTTCATGTGGTGGGCCATCAGATATTAAGTTGATGACAAACTTTATCTTTTAATTGTTTTGAAAAATTGAACAAGTTTTGAGGTCAGCTAAACCTATGAATTGGTTTGGGCTTAAATTGGCGAGAATCGCACTTGAGGTGTTAAACCTGTGTATTTCTTCTTATATGTAGGCCAGTCTTTCATTTTTTTTAAGTGTTTTTTGTTGAAGAAAGGGCAACTTAATTTTCTGAGATTTGGGATAGTTTAAGTTCATTGTAATTGATGTATAGACTTGCTAATACTCTTGCCAAACATTCATTAGGTTTATTCTATTGAAAATAGTGACCAGTGCCTCATTGGCACTGCAGAGATTCCAGTGGGGGGAATTCATATGGATTCTATGCTTGCTGAGTCATTGTTACCGTTGAAGTATGCGGCATTTTCCCATTGCTTCAGAACTGAAGCTGGTGCTGCAGGCACAGCAACAAGGTAAATTGTTAGCATACTTCTCTTATTAGCTACCTTGAAATTTCATTTCAGCATTTTCTGTTCTCACTATCTTCTGTGCACTTAAATAATGCCTCTACTAAATCATTTGATCATAAATCCTCAACTGAATGCAACTGTCCCAACAACAATACAGTAGCCTAACTATTTCACCAAGTTTTGATTGCAAATCACTTGTTCCATTTGATATTGAGATATGATCCAATATTTTAGTTAATATTTATGAAATACTCACATTACACTGTTAAAGGTGCAAGGTGCTGCCAACATTCTATGCCCATAAGCATTGAAATATGCTGACATGACAAGTATGATAATGTTTTTAACTTTTCTTCGATCCAGTGCTGAAGAAATAGCCTTGTTTGAAACAATGAACATCAAAGTCATGATACCACAACTGTCACAATTCAAAACCCTAATCCGGATTTGCATACATGAGTGGCATGTCAAATTCCAAGCTTAGCCAGATATTAACACGAACCAAAATTAAACCTGTACATTCTACTTCTTAATTTTCAGAGCATACAAAATTCTCTCCAAATGACATTATGAAAAACCATCAAATACAATAAATACCACAGGTATGCACGCATCTCCAAATTCAAAACAGAATCCCAAAATCTAGACTGCTGTGAGGAGGCAGAATATCCTCAGCTGTGAATGGGCAGAATATCCAAATCAATGACTCCAAAACAAGCTCAATATGAATCTACCATACCCCAAAAATGGGAACTCAAATACAAATCTAGTAGAGTGCTCCTCCCCTTGGGGCCAATTACTTATATATATATATAAGAAGAAGAAAAGAAAATGAAAAATCTGTTAGAGTTCCTGGTTTACACTGTAGAATTGGGTGTAGTACAGCTACTGCCATTCTGTGTAACAACCATGCATTATATATTTCTGACCCTGCTCACTGCAGGGTTGAGAGAGACCTGATGAAGCCATCAGGGTTTGGTGACCATGATTGTCTGTTATTAAGGCATCAGCTTTTGTTTGATATGGATTGAAACCAAACAATAAATGTGTTCCATGATAGATAATGTGCAATTTAAAGATTTGGCATGATCTGATGTCTTTGACCTTTTAGTTTTGTTATGTCATCTAATAAACTAGAAATCTTTTAGTGTCTTTTGTAAGCTTTTTAAAAAAAGTGGTCCAAAATCATTTGCTTTTCATGCTTTGTGCTTGAAAAAACATTACATTGTCTCCATATTGTCACTAAACTTATGCCATATATCCGCTATAGTCCTTTGGAAGGATGGTTGGTGATCTTAGGGTTCAGGTATAAGTCGTGCTCTTTATAATTGCTATATCGAGTCTTATGATAAGCTGTTGGAAATACTGGGCAGGGGGCTATATCGAGTCCACCAGTTCAGCAAGGTGGAGATGTTTATCTTTTGCCGACCAGAGGAGAGCGAATCCTATCATGAGGAGCTGATTAAAATTGAAGAAGACCTCTTTGCATCACTTGGACTGCACTATAAGTAAGGACTTTCAACAGCCTTTATTAATTTGTAAAATGGTTGTACTAACTAATCATATGGTAATTTTGAATTTCTTTGCAGAACTTTGGATATGGCATCAGGGGATTTAGGTGCACCTGCTTATCGTAAATTTGACGTGGAGGCATGGATGCCTGGTTTAGAACGATTTGGCGAGGTATGGATTTACTCTCCCTCACTGAAAATGCTGTTGCTTATTGAGAAAAGCAAGAATATGTGAGATAAGGGTACCACTAATTAGCTATTTATTAAATCTCACAAAAGATGTAATATGATGAACAGATATCAAGTGCATCAAATTGTACAGACTATCAAAGTCGACGACTGGGAATCCGGTATCGCCCATCAGAACCGTCATCGAATATCCCTAAAAGGGGTAAAGGAAACCTTGCTCCGCCAAAGTTTGTTCACACATTAAATGCGACTGCCTGTGCAGTGCCACGGATGATTGTTTGCTTGCTTGAGAATTACCAGCAAGAAGACGGCTCTGTTATTATCCCTGAGCCATTGAGGCCCTTCATGGGTGGGCTTGGGATTATAGCTCCTAAATCCGGATAGGATGATGGAAAGGTTATTTTTTGATTCATGTATTGTAGTTGTAGGATCGTCTTTTGCTGGTAACTTTTGCGAGTTAACAAATGTAGCCAGTAAAAAGAGAAAATATAAAGTGACAAAAAGAAAAGAAAAGAAGAGAATCCTCCTTTTCGGAATGTTTGCTTGAAACAAGTACCACCTGCTATATAATGATATGCATGCTCACTCGTAATGGTTTGTAGATGCAATCGTCTCTAATTCTGGCGGAAGTATGTCGAATACCAAACAGTAATTGATCCACAGCTCCTGGCAACGTAGTTTAAAATATCACCAAGATTTTGATGTCTTAAAATATTATTTAGAAATATGTAAGTTGATATATCGGATTTAACCTCAAAACATGGACCATAATCGACAAAAATTTTGAAAAAATTCGAATTTTGCAAACTTTAAAAAAAAAAAAAAAAAAAAAAAAAAAAAAAAAAAAAAGAAATACATCGACTTTATGGGTTGATATATTGAAATTATCAAAAATATTGAAGGGGAAGAAAAAAAACACCTGTAATTTTTTTAATTCCCTTTTAGACCTTAGCTTTCAATTGGGTTAATTTAATATTCGAGTTTTCGAAGATTTTAAATTTAAGACTTCTATCTATTTTTCCTTCACTTATCCTTCCAAGAAATACAAAAATGACACAGAAAATGTAAATACTCTTTCCTTTCCATTATTTCTAACTACTTTTTTAAAACAAAAAAAAAAAAACCGGGTAACTCTCGGCCATCCCTTATAGATGAAAGGGAAATAGAATAATACTATATATTACCCTTGTGTCCTCCTTTTGTCCACCCAAAATTAATGTAGCTCTTAAAATTATTATTAAATCAAAATCTAATAATGGTATACCATATAAGACAAAAAGTGCTAAGGCGGTCAGGTAGTTCAGATGCTAAGAACTTTTGTCAGTCCGTCATGCTTATTTCTCTGCTTTTGCTTATCTAGTTTGGCAAATGTTAGGATTGAAGCATTCATTAGAAATAAGAAACACTTGATTGCCTGATTTTCCCACTTTTGATCTCAAAAACAAACCGTTTTGCAAAAGGATCCCACAAAAACTGAAGGCTAGCGGATGTTTCAGCATAACATGTTTCAAACAAATAAGTTCCTTCCTTGGCGGCGGTGCTACTTTGCACAGGCTATTTGCATCCTCTATAATTTGAGTTTGCCCAAATCAACTTTTTTCACGGGATATGTATATGCCTCGTAATTGATTTGCTGACCCAAGCAACTCATTTTTGTGAGCGCCGTTATCAGATCAACCTGAAAGAGAATCAATTTGCATTTTACATCATTTTTGCTCGATTACTGAATCACTACCATCAGATCCAAGTAAAATCCTTTTTTCCCTTTTGGAAATACATGCAAGAAAATGTCACTGACCTCATAATCCGTCTGAGATACGGTTTCTCTGCTCCGTTGATATTTCTGAACCCATGGAGAAACATCCGGATCAGTGGCCAAGAAGGCCTCAGTTGCAGCCTGATCTGGAGCCATGAATGCAGACATCACAGCTACCTGGCCACACAAGCAAACAAATATCAGTTAGTACTAACGGCTTTTCATTAAAAGGAACAATGTTGTTCTTGTTTATTTCATTTTTTAGCCCTTTTTGTGTTTCATCCTTTGAATTGTTTATTGAAAAGAAAGCTTAAACTGACATGGATTATTCTTGGATGCAGAAAGTACAACGCATCCAAAATTTCAATCAGCAAAGAAACTACTCTTTATTTAAATTTTGTACATTTGGCAGTGGGCTGTGCATTCTGGGGTTATTTGTTTTGGTCATAGGTTACTAGTACACATAATTGTTGGGAAAGAAACGAGACCTGAAATATAATTGGTGCAGCAAAAGTATCACAGTTGACAAAAATACCTGGCGTGGACCAAAGCCAATAGCTGAGAACTTGTCTTTAATTTCCTTAACACTCGCTTTCTGCCATTGGGGAACCCTTCCCTCTGGATCTGGCTCTTGGGCATCTGCCCTTCCAAATTGCTTGTCGAACAACGCCCACTGTACGCAATAACGGTTGTGTGACTAAACGATCAATTTACAGATCCAATTCTTTCAACTAATATCCAGTTACTTCATCACAATTCACAAAGACTATGATGGTTTGAACTTTATGAGACTTAATCTCTTGTTGTTCCTCAGTAGCTCAGTAGCAGAGCAGACGGCTGTTAATTAAATGGTTGTAGGTTTGGATCTTACTTGGGGGGATAATGATACGTCTCATTCAAAATTAAAGAATTAGACTAGTTTGCACCAATTAAAACGATTACAAATGAGAAAACACATTTATTTAATAAATTTTGATTATGATACATCCTTAAGATTCTCATAATCTAATTCTATGCAAGTGAGAAACAAACTCAAAGACACACGTGAAGATAAAGAGACTTGAAACTTCAATAAGGAACATCAAGGAAATTTCTTTTGGAAGGTAAAGCTTCCAAAAGAAATTGAGGCAAACATTAATTTCTCTTTTAATCATCCACATCAAGTTAAACAGAATTGCTCTAATTGTCAACTACTTATGTAAGATGTTTACCAGTGTGCAAGGGAAAGGGGAGAAAGAGAGAGCTTGTGAAAGTGAGTAAGCTTGACATGTAAGAAAATATGATAAGTCAATTAGTGAACAAACCCCTTGGCCTGCATCCTAGCTGCACACTTCTTGTCATTCTGAACAGACATGAAAACATTCAAAGGTATTTCTTTCGTTTTTCCTAAAATGCACATGACAGATTTTATCTTCCCTCGTGACATAATCAGAGTGCTTGCACAAGTGCTGCTATTATGCACTTGCTGACACACAAACTTAAGTCCAGAAACCCAAAGGAAAATACAATGATTCCAACTAACACAAATCAGAAAGATAAACAGAACTTCAGTAGTGTCACTATCTTGTTAACCACTACTCAAAGTTGAAATTGGCCATGAATACACAATAACCAGTTAAAGCTTTAAAAATGGCATTTAGTAATCGAATGAGAGCATAAAGCTGATGTTGGGGATATCCATATAAAGAAACATAAATGCATGAGTTAAGAACGACACTGAATATCCCAGCAATGACACAACAAGAATTGAGAAACAAACCTGCCCACTTGAACCATATGCAGTATATAACAAGTTCCCTTTCTCTTCATTCCCACCACATTTACGAATGGCAGAAGCTAGGAATGTAGCCTTGAGGGCACCTTGCGCTACATAGAATGAAGGTACCTGAGTCAGGGGCAAAAGCACACATGCACAGGCATAGACACATGCACTCCACACTCTGTTCATCTTCCATACTAGCTCATGCTAGATAGACGTAATGAAAGGATGTTTAAGAACCTATTATATTGGCTATTGTACAGTACCTCTGCACAAGCAATACATAGAATGTTTGTCATATCTATGGTTCGTAGTTTGAACTTGGCAATAGTTAAAATGAAACCTGCATATTGGATGAGATCTGTATAGGAAATCGGTCCACCCTTGGAATATGAATCTATCTCTTTCTTTGCTTCCTCTAATAAATTCAAAGCAGCAGAAAGCCCTTTGTTTTCAGGCCTACTTAACTCTGAACTTCAGGCAAGAAAAAACATGGAGAAGAAAATTAAGGTAAATTTTCAAGAAGCTAAACTACGAAAGCTTTTAAGTGAAGAAAAGGAAAGGTTAGGATGCTAAAGTAACTTAATGTCCAAATGTACTTAAATAAATCATTAACAACTCAGAATTATATGTGCATTTTTAGGTCTTCCCACCCACATAACACCTAAACTGCTAAAATCCTTGACGCTTCAGTAACAAAGTAAATTAGTAGATGGACACTTAAAGAGCCCAAAAACTGGCATGGCTAAGCATTCTAAAATGTCATATCTGCAGCTGACAGGTAGGTTTGGACAGAGCATATATTTCTAACTCTTCAGTGGGATTCACATACTAGGACCAGTTTAAGCTTCCATACCCACACCAGAATTTTACTTTTAGATTACAGGAGGCAGAACTCTGAAGTTTTATTCTTGGACTTAAAAGAGATAGTGCCATTAGTAACATGAACCTGAACCGTATGGATGCATTTGGGCCCCCAGATTTTGTTGCCTACAAAATTCAGAAGTACATCAGTATTGTCCTTTCCTCTTGCTTACCAAAGTAAAGGAATTATCCAGCATCCATGTAAAATTTCAAGTAGAGATTTTATCTGACCTTATCATAAGTCACGGCATCATTCAGTGCCAAAGTTAATATGGGTGGAATAAGGTCTGGACTTCCCTGAAACAGCAATAGATAGAAAAAGTGACAACATCCTAAAAAAGGGTATGACAGTATCATCTTCAATCTATAAATAGTCTAATTGTAAAAATACTGCAACAATTTTAATTAAACATGGTGCATGCTAACGGGACTTACCTTTATAGCCGTAGACAGGGTCCTCTTGATACTAGCTGTAAAGAAGGAGCTGTGAATATGGATCAATAGCTCATTTCAGCATGAAAAAGTAGTGTTTGAAGAACTCACAAAGAAATTCAGAACGCTGTCTTAGTTGTATCAAATCAGCAGCACTAGCTTTTTCCACAAATAATCCAGAGCTTGCCATTAATTCCTAAAAGAAGATCACAATAGGAAGAAACTCATCAAAACATCATTCTATGCCAAAGCATTGTATATTTATTTAAATATGTGCTTGTGTGTGTGCACATACATGATTCGACTGAGAAAAGAGTTTCTAATTCAGATATTTGAAATCTATTAGAAGCACCATTGTTTTGGGCAATGTCATTTTTTTTTCAACTGCAATCCACTGTGGGGGGATAAGAGGCTTTGTTGAGTTGAATGAAGCTGATCACACATTTTTCATCAAACGTTTTTTTAAAAAGGAAAGGTAACTACTCATTGTTTATTTGGATGACATAGTACTGACCGAAAATGATGAAAAAAAAAAATGCACTAGTTAAGAAAATATCTTGTCAATGAGTTTGAGATAAAAGACTTGGAGCACTCACAATGACCTCTTCATAATTTCTCCAAATCTAACTCTAAAAAACTACTTTTATTGATTTAGCTAGTCACTTTTTAAAACTCTTAAAAAAGTTAACTCTCTAAATGTTTCTCTACTTCAAATAAATAATATTTTTTTTATCACAAAAATAACTACCATGAATATATTTGTGGTGCCAAGAGGGAAAAGGTTGGCACGGTTTGCAAATAGTATTAAAAAAATTATAACATTGTCTTTTTAGCTCTTTAAATCTAAAGAGAAAATCTGACAAATGTTCTTTTTTAAGTTTAACATTTGCTAAAGAGTTTGTTTTATGGGCATTTTTGTGGTTTTTGTTAAAAATGTAGAGATAAGCTAAATATGAAGAGGCCATTGTGAGTGCTCTTAGGAAGCTTAAAATATTTTCCGGACATTAAGGTTGCTAGATCAAGACATGGTATATTCATCTCTCAGAGGAAACATGTTCTT